>NW_027457673.1:600000-900000 GCF_050624435.1 Tenrec ecaudatus
TGGAATATGTAGGTTAACTAGCGGGCACTGGCACTATGTAGGTTACCTAGCATGCACTTGGACTATCTAGGTTAACTAGCGGGCACTTGGTCTATCTAGGTTAACTAGCGTGCACTTGGACTATGTAGGTTAACTAGCGTGCCCTGAACTATCTAGGTTACGTAGCGGGAACTTGGTATGTAGGTTAACTAGCGGGCACTTGGACTATGTAGGTTAATTAGAGGACACTTGGACTATCTAGGTTAACTAGCGGGCCCTTGGACTATCTAGGTTACCTAGCGGGCACTTGGACTATATAGGTTACCTAGCGGGCACTTGGACTATGTAGGTTATCTAGTGGGCACTTGGACTATCTAGGTTAAAGAACGGGCACTTGGAATATGCAGGTAACCTAGCGGGCACTTGCACTGTCTAGGTTACCTAGCGGGCACTTGGACTTCTAGGTTAACGAACGGGCTCTTGGACTATGTAGGTTGCCTAGCGGGCACTTGGACTATCTAGGTTAGGTAACGGGCACTTGGATTATCTAGGTTACCTAGTGGGAACTTGGACAATGTAAGTTACCTAGCGGGCACTTGGACTATCTAGGTTAACTAACGGGCCCTTTGACTATCTAGGTTGCAAAGCGGGCACTTGGACTATGTAGGTTAACTCGCGAGCACTTGGACTCTAAGTTACCTAGCGAGTACTTGGACTATCGAGGTTACCTAGCGGGCACTTGGACTATGTAGGTTTCCTAGCGGGAACTTGGACTATCTAGGTTAATGAATGGGCACTTGGACTGTGTAGGTAACCTAGCGGGCACTTGGACAGTCTAGGTTGCCTAGAGGGCACTTGGACTATCTAGGTTAACAAACGGGCACTTGAACTATGTAGGTTACCTAGCGGGCACTTGGACTATGTAGGATCCCTATCGGACATTTGGACTACTTAGGTTAACTAGCGGGCATTTGGACTATCTAGGTTAACTACCGGGCACTTGGACTATCTAGGTCAACTAGCGGGCCCTTGTACTATGTAGGTTAACTAGCGAGCACTTGGACTATCTAGGTTACCTAGCGGACCTTGGACTACATGGGTTAAATAGCGGGCCCTTGGACTATGTAGGTTAACTAGCGGGCACTTGGACTATCTAGGTTAGGTAACGGGCACTTGGACGATCTAGGTTAACTAGACGGCATTTGAACTATCTACGTTGCCTAGCGGGTTCTTGGAGTATGTAGGTTACCTAGCGGGCTGTTGGATTATCTGGGTTACCTTGCGGGCACTTGGACTATCTAGGTTAACTAACGGGCACTTGGACTATGTAGGCTCCCTAGCGGGCCCTTGGACTATGTAAGTTCCCTAGCGGACACATGGACTATGTGGGTTTCCTGGCGGGCATTTGGACTATCTAGGTTACCTAACTAGCACTTGGACTATGTAGGTTCCCTAGCGGGCACTTGGATTATGTTGGTTCCCTATTGGGCACTTGGACTATGTAGGTTAACTAGAGGGTATTTGGACTATGTAGGTTACCTAGGGGACACTTGGACTATGTAGGTTCCCTATCGGGCACTTGGAGAATGTAGGTTAACTAGGGGCACTAGGACTATGTAGGTTCCCTATCGGGCAATTGGAGAATATAGGTTAACTAGGGGCACTAGGACTATGTAGGTTACCTAGCGGGCCTTGAACTATCTAGGTTACCTAGCGGGCATTTGGATTATGTAGGCTCCCTAGCGGGCATTTGGACTATATAGATTACCTAGCGGGCAATTAGACTTTGTAGGTTATCTAGCGTACACTTTGACTATCTAGGTTACCTAGCTGGCACTTGAACTATCTACGTTATCTAGCGGTTACTTGGAGTATGTAGGTTACCTACCGGGCTGTTGGACTATCTAGGTTACCTAGCGGGCACTTGGACTATCTAGGTTAACTAACGGGCACTTGGACTATGTAGGTTCCCTAGCGGGCCCTTGGACTATGTAAGTTCCCTAGCGGGGAACTTGGACTATGTGGGTTCCCTAGCGGGCATTAGGACTATCTGGGTTACCTAACGGGCACTTGGACTATGTAGGTTAACTAGCGGGCTTTGGACAATGTAGGTTACCTAGCAGGCACTTATACTATGTAGGTTCCCTATCGTTCACTTGGAGAATGTAGGTTAACTAGGGGGCACTAGGACAATGTAGGTTACCAAGCGGGCCTTTGGACTATCTAGGTTACCTAGGGGGAACTTGGACTATGTAGGTTTACTAGTGGGCACTTGGACTATCTAGGTTACCTAGCAGGCACTTGGACTGTGTAGGTTAACTAGCGGGCACTTGGACTATCTAGGTTACCTAGCAGGCACTTGGACTATGTACGTTTCCTAGCGGGTACTTGGACTATCTATGTTAATAGCGGGCACTTGGACTATGTAGATTCCCTATCGGGCACTTGGACTATGTATGTAACCTAGTGGTCACTTGAACTGTCTAGGTTACCTAGCGGGCACTTGGACTATGTAGGTTAACTAGCCAGCTCTTGGACTATCTAGGTTAACTAGCGGGCACTTGGACTATTAGGGTCCCTACGGGCGTTTGGACTATATAGGTTACCTAGCGGGCACTTGGACTATGTAGGTTAACAAACAGGCACTTGGACTATGTAGGTAACCTAGTGTTCCCTTGAACAGTCTAGGTTACCTAGCGGGCACTTGGACTATGTAGGTTAACTAGCGGGCACTTGGACGATGTAGGATAACGAACGGGCTCTTGGACTATGTAGGTTGCCTAGCGGGCACTTGGACTATCTAGGTTAGGTAACGGGCACTTGGACTATCTAGGTTACCTAGTGGGAACTTGGACAATGTAAGTTACCTAGCGGGCACTTGGACTATCTAGGTTACCTAACGGGCACTTTGACTATCTAGGTTGCAAAGGGGGCACTTGGACTATGTAGGTTAACTCGCGAGCACTTGGACTCTAAGTTGCCTAGCGAGCACTTGGACTATCGAGGTTACCTAGCGGGCACTTGGACTATGTAGGTTTCCTAGCGGGAACTTGGACTATCTAGGGTAACGAACGGGCACTTGGACTATGTAGGTTACCTAGCGGGCACTTGGACAATGTAGGATCCCTATCGGACATTTGGACTACTTAGGTTAACTAGCGGGCACTTGTACTATCTAGGTTAACTACCGGGCACTTGGACTATCTAGGTCAACTAGCGGGCCCTTGTACTATGTAGGTTAACTAGCGGGCACTTGGACTATGTAGGTTAATTAGAGGACACTTGGACTATCTAGGTTAACTAGCGGGCCCTTGGACTATCTAGGTTACCTAGCGGGCACTTGGACTATATAGGTTACCTAGCGGGCACTTGGACTATGTAGGTTATCTAGTGGGCACTTGGACTATCTAGGTTAAAGAACGGGCACTTGGAATATGCAGGTAACCTAGCGGGCACTTGCACTGTCTAGGTTACCTAGCGGGCACTTGGACTTCTAGGTTAACGAACGGGCTCTTGGACTATGTAGGTTGCCTAGCGGGCACTTGGACTATCTAGGTTAGGTAACGGGCACTTGGATTATCTAGGTTACCTAGTGGGAACTTGGACAATGTAAGTTACCTAGCGGGCACTTGGACTATCTAGGTTAACTAACGGGCCCTTTGACTATCCAGGTTGCAAAGCGGGCACTTGGACTATGTAGGTTAACTCGCGAGCACTTGGACTCTAAGTTACCTAGCGAGTACTTGGACTATCGAGGTTACCTTGCGGGCACTTGGACTATGTAGGTTTCCTAGCGGGAACTTGGACTATCTAGGTTAATGAATGGGCACTTGGACTGTGTAGGTAACCTAGCGGGCACTTGGACAGTCTAGGTTGCCTAGAGGGCATTTGGACTATCTAGGTTAACAAACGGGCACTTGAACTATGTAGGTTACCTAGCGGGCACTTGGACTATGTAGGATCCCTATCGGACATTTGGACTACTTAGGTTAACTAGCGGGCATTTGGACTATCTAGGTTAACTACCGGGCACTTGGACTATCTAGGTCAACTAGCGGGCCCTTGTACTATGTAGGTTAACTAGCGAGCACTTGGACTATCTAGGTTACCTAGCGGACCTTGGACTACATGGGTTAAATAGCGGGCCCTTGGACTATGTAGGTTAACTAGCGGGCACTTGGACTATCTAGGTTAGGTAACGGGCACTTGGACGATCTAGGTTAACTAGACGGCATTTGAACTATCTACGTTGCCTAGCGGGTTCTTGGAGTATGTAGGTTACCTAGCGGGCTGTTGGATTATCTGGGTTACCTTGCGGGCACTTGGACTATCTAGGTTAACTAACGGGCACTTGGACTATGTAGGCTCCCTAGCGGGCCCTTGGACTATGTAAGTTCCCTAGCGGACACATGGACTATGTGGGTTTCCTGGCGGGCATTTGGACTATCTAGGTTACCTAACTAGCACTTGGACTATGTAGGTTCCCTAGCGGGCACTTGGATTATGTTGGTTCCCTATTGGGCACTTGGACTATGTAGGTTAACTAGAGGGTATTTGGACTATGTAGGTTACCTAGGGGACACTTGGACTATGTAGGTTCCCTATCGGGCACTTGGAGAATGTAGGTTAACTAGGGGCACTAGGACTATGTAGGTTCCCTATCGGGCAATTGGAGAATATAGGTTAACTAGGGGCACTAGGACTATGTAGGTTACCTAGCGGGCCTTGAACTATCTAGGTTACCTAGCGGGCATTTGGATTATGTAGGCTCCCTAGCGGGCATTTGGACTATATAGATTACCTAGCGGGCAATTAGACTTTGTAGGTTATCTAGCGTACACTTTGACTATCTAGGTTACCTAGCTGGCACTTGAACTATCTACGTTATCTAGCGGTTACTTGGAGTATGTAGGTTACCTACCGGGCTGTTGGACTATCTAGGTTACCTAGCGGGCACTTGGACTATCTAGGTTAACTAACGGGCACTTGGACTATGGAGGTTCCCTAGCGGGCCCTTGGACTATGTAAGTTCCCTAGCGGGGAACTTGGACTATGTGGGTTCCCTAGCGGGCATTAGGACTATCTGGGTTACCTAACGGGCACTTGGACTATGTAGGTTAACTAGCGGGCTTTGGACAATGTAGGTTACCTAGCAGGCACTTATACTATGTAGGTTCCCTATCGTTCACTTGGAGAATGTAGGTTAACTAGGGGGCACTAGGACAATGTAGGTTACCAAGCGGGCCTTTGGACTATCTAGGTTACCTAGGGGGAACTTGGACTATGTAGGTTTACTAGTGGGCACTTGGACTATCTAGGTTACCTAGCAGGCACTTGGACTGTGTAGGTTAACTAGCGGGCACTTGGACTATCTAGGTTACCTAGCAGGCACTTGGACTATGTACGTTTCCTAGCGGGTACTTGGACTATCTATGTTAATAGCGGGCACTTGGACTATGTAGATTCCCTATCGGGCACTTGGACTATGTAGGTAACCTAGTGGTCACTTGAACTGTCTAGGTTACCTAGCGGGCACTTGGAATATGTAGGTTAACTAGCCAGCTCTTGGACTATCTAGGTTAACTAGCGGGCACTTGGACTATTAGGGTCCCTACGGGCGTTTGGCTATATAGGTTACCTAGCGGGCACTTGGACTATGTAGGTTAACAAACAGGCACTTGGACTATGTAGGTAACCTAGTGTTCCCTTGAACAGTCTAGGTTACCTAGCGGGCACTTGGACTATCGAGGTTACCTAGCGGGCACTTGGACTATGTAGGTTTCCTAACGTGACCTTGGACTATCTAGGTTAACGAATGGGCACTTTGACTATGTAGGTAACCTAGCGGGCACTTGGACTATGTAGGATCCCTATCGGACATTTGGACTACTTAGGTTAACTAGCGGGCACTTGTACTATCTAGGTTAACTACCGGGCACTTGGACTATCTAGGTCAACTAGCGGGCCCTTGTACTATGTAGGTTAACTAGCGGGCACTTGGAATACCTAGGTTAACTAGGGGACCTTGGACTATGTAGGTTAACTAGCGGGCACTTGGACTATCTAGGTTTCCTAGCAGGCACTTGGACTATGTACAAACCCCAGCGCACACTTGGACTATCTAGGTTACCTAGTGGGCACTTGGACTACCTAGGTTAACTAACGGGCACTAGGACTATCTAGGTTAACTAACGGGCACTAGGACTATCTAGGTTAACTAGCGGGAACTTGGATTATCTAGGTTACCTAGCAGGCACTTGGATTATGAAGGATCCCTGGCGGGCACTTGGACTATCTAGGTTAACTAGCGAACACTTGCACGATCTAGGTTAACTAGCGGGCCCTTGCACTATGTAGGTTGCCTAGCGGGCACTAGGACTATGTAGGTTCCCTAGCGGGCACTTGGATTATGTAAGTTCCCTATCGGGCACTTGGACTATGTAGGTTTACTAGCGGGCACATGGACTGTCTAGGTTACCTAGCGGGTACTTGGATAATCTAGGTTAACGAACGGGCACTTGGAATATGCAGGTAACCTAGTGGGCACTTGGACTGTCTACGTTACCTAGCGGGCACTTGGACGATGTAGGTTAACGAACGGGCTCTTGGACTATGTAGGTTGCCTAGCGGGCACTTGGACTATCTAGGTTAGGTAACGGGCACTTGGACTATCTAGGTTACCTAGTGGGAACTTGGACAATGTAAGTTACCTAGCGGGCACTTGGACTATCTAGATTACCTAACGGGCACTTTGACTATCTAGGTTGCAAAGCGGGCACTTGGACTATGTAGGTTAACTCGCGAGCACTTGGACTCTAAGTTACCTAGCGAGTACTTGGACTATCGAGGTTACCTAGCGGGCACTTGGACTATGTAGGTTTCCTAGCGAGATCTTGGACTATCTAGGTTAACGAATGGGCACTTTGACTATGTAGGTAACCTAGCGGGCACTTGGACAGTCTAGGTTACCTAGAGGGCACTTGGACTATCTAGGTTAACGAACGGGCACTTGGACTATGTAGGTTACCTAGCGGGCACTTGGACTATGTAGGACCCCTATCGGACATTTGGACTACTTAGGTTAACTTGCGGGCACTTGTACTATCTAGGTTAACTACCGGGCACTTGGACTATCTAGGTCAACTAGCGGGCCCTTGTACTATGTAGGTTAACTAGCGAGCACTTGGACTATCTAGGTTAACTAGCGGAACTTGGACTACGTGGGTTAAATAGCGGGCCCTTGGACTATGTAGGTTAACTAGCGGGCACTTGGACTATCTAGGTTAGGTAACGGGCACTTGGACGATCTAGGTTAATTAGATGGCATTTGAACTATCTACTTTGCCTAGCGGGTTCTTGGAGTATGTAGGATACCTAGCGGGCTGTTGGATTATCTGGGTTACCTAGCCGGCACTTGGACTATCTAGGTTAACTAACGGGCACTTGGACTATGTAGGCTCCCTAGCGGGCCCTTGGACTATGTAAGTTCCCTAGCGGTCACATAGACTATGTGGGTTTCCTGGCGGGCATTTGGACTATCTAGGTTACCTAACTAGCACTTGGACTATGTAGGTTCCCTAGCGGGCACTTGGATTATGTTGGTTCCCTATTGGGCACTTGGACTATGTAGGTTCCCTAGCGGGCACTTGGATTATGTTGGTTCACTATCGGGCACTTGGACTATGTAGGTTAACTAGAGGGTATTTGGACTATGTAGGTTACCTAGCGGACACTTGGACTATGTAGGTTCCCTATCGGGCACTTGGAGAATGTAGGTTAACTAGGGGCACTAGGACTATGTAGGTTCCCTATCGGACATTTGGACTACTTAGGTTAACTAGCGGACACTTGGACTATCTAGGTCAACTAGCGGGCCCTTGTACTATGTAGGTTAACTAGTGGGCACTTGGAATATCTAGGTTAACTAGGGGACCTTGGAGTATGTAGGTTAACTAGCGGGCACTTGGACTATCTAGGTTTCCTAGCAGGCACTTGGACTATGTACATACCCCAGCGCACACTTGGACTATTTAGGTTACCTAGTGGGCACTTGGACTATCTAGGTTAACTAACGGGCACTAGGACTATCTAGGTTAACTAGCGGGCACTTGGACTATCTAGGTTACCTAGCAGGCACTTGGATTATGAAGGATCCCTAGCGGGCACTTGGACTATCTAGGTTTCCTAGCAGACACTTGGACTATGTACGTCCCCTAGTGGGCCCTTGGACTATCTAGGTTAACTAACGGGCACTAGGACTATCTAGGTTAACTAGCGGGCACTTGGACTATCTAGGTTACCTAGCAGGCACTTGGATTATGAAGGATCCCTGGCGAGCACTTGGACTATCTAGGTTAACTAGCGAACACTTGCACGACCTAGGTTAACTAGCGGGCCCTTGCACTATGTAGGTTGCCTAGCGGGCACTAGGACTATGTAGGTTCCCTAGGGGGCACTTGGATTATGTAGGTTCCCTATCGGGCACTTGGACTATGTAGGTTTACTAGCGGGCACTTGGACTGTCTAGGTTACCTAGCGGGTACTTGGATTATCTAGGTTAACGAACGGGCACTTGGACTATGTAGGTTACCTAGCCGCCACTTGGACTATCTAGGTTAACTAACAGGCACTTGGACTATCTAGGTTCCCTAGCGGGCACTTGTACTATCTAGGTTACCTAGCTGGCACTTGGACTATGTAGGTCAACTAGCGGGCCCTTGCACTATCTAGGTTAGCTAACAGGCACTTAGGTTATGTAGGTTAACTAGCGGGCACTTGGAATATGTAGGTTAACTAGCGGACACTTGCACTATGTAGGTTATCTAGCGGGCGCATGGACTATGTAGGTTTACTAGCGGGCCCTTTGACTATCTAGGTTCCCTAAAGGGCACTTGGACTATCTAGGTTAACGAATGCGCACTTGGAATATGCAGGTAACCTAGAGGGCACTTGGATTGTCTAGGTTACCTAGCGGGCACTTGGACTTCTAGGTTACCTAGCTGGAACTTGGACAATGTAAGTTACCTAGTGGGCACTTGGACTATCTAGGTTACCTAACGGGCACTTTGACTATCTAGGTTACATAGCGGGCCCTTGGATTATATAGGTAACCTACCGGGCACTTGGACTGTCAAGGTTACCTAGCGGGCACTTTGACTATCTAGGTTAACGAACGGGCACTTGAACTATCTAGGTCAACTAGCGGGCCCTTGTACTATGTAGGTTAACTAGCGGACACTTGCACGATCTAGGTTAACTAGCGGGCCCTTACACTATGTAGGTTAACTAACGGGCCCATGGATTATGTAGGTTTACTAGCAGGCACTTGGACTATGTAGGTTAACTAGCGGGCACTTGGACTGTCTAGGATACCTAGTGGGTATTTGGATTATCTATGTTAACGAACGTGCAATTGGACTATGTAAGTTACCTAGCCGCCACTTGGACTATCTATGTTAGCTAACAGGCACTTGGACTATCTAGGTTCCCTAGCGGGCACTTATACTATCCAGGATACCTAGCTGCCACTTGGACTATGTAGGTCAACTAGCGGGCCCTTGGACTACCTAGGTTAGCTAACGGGCACTTAGATTATGTAGGTTAACTAGAGGGCACTTGGTATACGTAGGTTAACTAGCGGACACTTGCACTATGTAGGTTAACTAGTGGGCCCATGGACTATGTAGGTTTACTAGCGGGCCCTTGGACTATCTAGGTTCCCTAAAGGGCACTGGGACTATCTAGGTGACCGAATGGCACTTGGACTATCTAAGTTACCTAGTGGGCACTTTGACTATGTAGGCTAAATAGGGGGCCCTTGGACGATCTAGGTTCCCTAGCGTGTACTTGAACTATCTGGTTAACTAGCGGAAACGTGCACTATCTAGGTTACCTAGCGGGCACTTGGACTATGTACGTTCCCTAGCGGGCACTTGGACTATGTATGTTAACTAGCGGGCACTTGGAATATGTAGGTTAACTAGCGGGCACTGGCACTATGTAGGTTACCTAGCAGGCACTTGGACTATCTAGGTTAACTAGCGGGCACTTGGTCTATCTAGGTTAACTAGCGTGCACTTGGACTATGTAGGTTAACTAGCGTGCCCTGGACTATCTAGGTTACGTAGCGGGAACTTGGTATGTAGGTTAACTAGCGGGCACTTGGACTATGTAGGTTAATTAGAGGACACTTGGACTATCTAGGTTAACTAGCGGGCCCTTGGACTATCTAGGTTACCTAGCGGGCACTTGGACTATATAGGTTACCTAGCGGGCACTTGGACTATGTAGGTTATCTAGTGGGCACTTGGACTATCTAGGTTAACGAACAGGCACTTGGAATATGCAGGTAACCTAGCGGGCACTTGGACTGTCTAGGTTACCTAGCGGGTACTTGGATTATCTAGGTTAACGAACGGGCACTTGGACTATGTAGGTTACCTAGCCGCCACTTGGACTATCTAGGTTAACTAACAGGCACTTGGACTATCTAGGTTCCCTAGCGGGCACTTGTACTATCTAGGTTACCTAGCTGGCACTTGGACTATGTAGGTCAACTAGCGGGCCCTTGCACTATCTAGGTTAGCTAACAGGCACTTAGATTATGTAGGTTAACTAGCGGGCACTTGGAATATGTAGGTTAACTAGCGGACACTTGCACTATGTAGGTTATCTAGCGGGCGCATGGACTATGTAGGTTTACTAGCGGGCCCTTTGACTATCTAGGTTCCCTAAAGGGCCCTTGGACTATCTAGGTTAACGAATGCGCACTTGGAATATTCAGGTAACCTAGAGGGCACTTGGATTGTCTAGGTTACCTAGCGGGCACTTGGACTTCTAGGTTACCTAGCTGGAACTTGGACAATGTAAGTTACCTAGTGGGCACTTGGACTATCTAGGTTACCTAACGGGCACTTTGACTATCTAGGTTACATAGCGGGCCCTTGGACTATATAGGTAACCTACCGGGCACTTGGACTGTCTAGGTTACCTAGCGGGCACTTTGACTATCTAGGTTAACGAACGGGCACTTGAACTATCTAGGTCAACTAGCGGGCCCTTGTACTATGTAGGTTAACTAGCGGGCACTTGGATTATCTAGGTTAACGAGCGGACCTTGGACTATGTAGTTAACTAGCGGGCCCTTGGACTATGTAGCTTAACTAGCGGGCACTTGGACTATCTAGGTTTCCTAGATGGCACTTGGACTATGTACATACCCTAGTGCGCACTTGGACTATCTAGGTTACCTAGCGGGCAATTGGACTATGTACGTCCCCTAGTGGGCACTTGGACTATCTAGGTTAACTAACGGGCACTAGGACTATCTACGTTAACTAGCGGGCACTTGGTCTTTCTAGGTTACCTAGCAGGCAATTGGATTATGAAGGATCCCTAGCGGGCACTTGGACTATCTAGGTTACCTAGCGGGCACTTGGACTATGTAGGTTAACTAGCGGACACTTGCACGATCTAGGTTAACTAGCGGGCCCTTACACTATGTAGGTTAACTAACGGGCCCATGGATTATGTAGGTTTACTAGCAGGCACTTGGACTATGTAGGTTAACTAGCGGGCACTTGGACTGTCTAGGATACCTAGTGGGCATTTGGATTATCTACGTTAACGAACGTGCAATTGGACTATGTAAGTTACCTAGCCACCACTTGGACTATCTATGTTAGCTAACAGGCACTTGGACTATCTAGGTTCCCTAGTGGGCACTTATACTATCCAGGATACCTAGCTGGCACTTGGACTATGTAGGTCAACTAGCG
Organism: Tenrec ecaudatus; assembly: GCF_050624435.1. Taxonomy (NCBI): domain Eukaryota; kingdom Metazoa; phylum Chordata; class Mammalia; order Afrosoricida; family Tenrecidae; genus Tenrec; species Tenrec ecaudatus. The sequence goes on from NW_027457673.1 coordinate 611,757, forward strand.
GGCCCTTGGACTACCTAGGTTAGCTAACGGGCACTTAGATTATGTAGGTTAACTAGAGGGCACTTGGAATACGTAGGTCAACTAGTGGACACTTGCACTATGTAGGTTAACTAGTGGGCCCATGGACTATGTAGGTTTACTAGCGGGCCCTTGGACTATCTAGGTTCCCTAAAGGGCACTGGGACTATCTAGGTGACCGAATGGCACTTGGACTATCTAAGTTACCTAGTGGGCACTTGGACTATGTAGGCTAACTAGGGGGCCCTTGGACGATCTAGGTTCCCTAGCGGGTACTTGAACTATCTGGTTAACTAGCGGAAACGTGCACTATCTAGGTTACCTAGCGGGCACTTGGACTATGTACGTTCCCTAGCGGGCACTTGGACTATATATGTTAACTAGCGGGCACTTGGAATATGTAGGTTAACTAGCGGGCACTGGCACTATGTAGGTTACCTAGCAGGCACTTGGACTATCTAGGTTAACTAGCGGGCACTTGGTCTATCTAGGTTAACTAGCGTGCACTTGGACTATGTAGGTTAACTAGCGTGCCCTGGACTATCTAGGTTACGTAGCGGGAACTTGGTATGTAGGTTAACTAGCGTGCCCTGGACTATCTAGGTTACGTAGCGGGAACTTGGTATGTAGGTTAACTAGCGGGCACTTGGACTATGTAGGTTAATTAGAGGACACTTGGACTATCTAGGTTAACTAGCGGGCCCTTGGACTATCTAGGTTACCTAGCGGGCACTTGGACTATATAGGTTACCTAGCGGGCACTTGGACTATGTAGGTTATCTAGTGGGCACTTGGACTATCTAGGTTAACGAACGGGCACTTGGAATATGCAGGTAACCTAGCGGGCACTTGGACTGTCTAGGTTACCTAGCGGGCACTTGGACTTCTAGGTTAACGAACGGGCTCTTGGACTATGTAGGTTGCCTAGCGGGCACTTGGACTATCTAGGTTAGGTAACGGGCACTTGGATTATCTAGGTTACCTAGTGGGAACTTGGACAATGTAAGTTACCTAGCGGGCACTTTGACTATCTAGGTTGCAAAGCGGGCACTTGGACTATGTAGGTTAACTCGCGAGCACTTGGACTCTAAGTTACCTAGCGAGTACTTGGACTATCGAGGTTACCTAGCGGGCACTTGGACTATGTAGGTTTCCTAGCGGGAACTTGGACTATCTAGGTTAACGAATGGGCACTTGGACTATGTAGGTAACCTAGCGGGCACTTGGACAGTCTAGGTTACCTAGAGGGCACTTGGACTATCTAGGTTAACAAACGGGCACTTGAACTATGTAGGTTACCTAGCGGGCACTTGGACTATGTAGGATCCCTATCGGACATTTGGACTACTTAGGTTAACTAGCGGGCATTTGGACTATCTAGGTTAACTACCGGGCACTTGGACTATCTAGGTCAACTAGCGGGCCCTTGTACTATGTAGGTTAACTAGCGAGCACTTGGACTATCTAGGTTACCTAGCGGACCTTGGACTACATGGGTTAAATAGCGGGCCCTTGGACTATGTAGGTTAACTAGCGGGCACTTGGACTATCTAGGTTAGGTAACGGGCACTTGGACGATCTAGGTTAACTAGACGGCATTTGAACTATCTACGTTGCCTAGCGGGTTCTTGGAGTATGTAGGTTACCTAGCGGGCTGTTGGATTATCTGGGTTACCTTGCGGGCACTTGGACTATCTAGGTTAACTAACGGGCACTTGGACTATGTAGGCTCCCTAGCGGGCCCTTGTACTATGTAAGTTCCCTAGCGGACACATGGACTATGTGGGTTTCTTGGCGGGCATTTGGACTATCTAGGTTACCTAACTAGCACTTGGACTATGTAGGTTCCCTAGCGGGCACTTGGATTATGTTGGTTCCCTATTGGGCACTTGGACTATGTAGGTTAACTAGAGGGTATTTGGACTATGTAGGTTACCTAGGGGACACTTGGACTATGTAGGTTCCCTATCGGGCACTTGGAGAATGTAGGTTAACTAGGGGCACTAGGACTATGTACGTTCCCTATCGGGCAATTGGAGAATATAGGTTAACTAGGGGAACTAGGACTATGTAGGTTACCTAGCGGGCCTTGAACTATCTAGGTTACCTAGCGGGCATTTGGATTATGTAGGCTCCCTAGCGGGCATATGGACTATATAGATTACCAAGCGGGCAATTAGACTTTGTAGGTTATCTAGCGTACACTTTGACTATCTAGGTTACCTAGCTGGCACTTGAACTATCTACGTTATCTAGCGGTTACTTGGAGTATGTAGGTTACCTACCGGGCTGTTGGACTATCTAGGTTACCTAGCGGGCACTTGGACTATCTAGGTTAACTAACGGGCACTTGGACTATGTAGGTTCCCTAGCGGGCCCTTGGACTATGTAAGTTCCCTAGCGGGGAACTTGGACTATGTGGGTTCACTAGCGGGCATTAGGACTATCTGGGTTACCTAACGGGCACTTGGACTATGTAGGTTAACTAGCGGGCTTTGGACAATGTAGGTTACCTAGCAGGCACTTATACTATGTAGGTTCCCTATCGTTCACTTGGAGAATGTAGGTTAACTAGGGGGCACTAGGACAATGTAGGTTACCAAGCGGGCCTTTGGACTATCTAGGTTACCTAGGGGGAACTTGGACTATGTAGGTTTACTAGTGGGCACTTGGACTATCTAGGTTACCTAGCAGGCACTTGGACTGTGTAGGTTAACTAGCGGGCACTTGGACTATCTAGGTTACCTAGCAGGCACTTGGACTATGTACGTTTCCTAGCGGGTACTTGGACTATCTATGTTAATAGCGGGCACTTGGACTATGTAGATTCCCTATGGGGCACTTGGACTATGTAGGTAACCTAGTGGTCACTTGAACTGTCTAGGTTACCTAGCGGGCACTTGGACTATGTAGGTTAACTAGCCAGCTCTTGGACTATCTAGGTTAACTAGCGGGCACTTGGACTATTAGGGTCCCTACGGGCGTTTGGCTATATAGGTTACCTAGCGGGCACTTGGACTATGTAGGTTAACAAACAGGCACCTGGACTATGTAGGTAACCTAGTGTTCCCTTGAACAGTCTAGGTTACCTAGCGGGCACTTGGACTATGTAGGTTAACTAGCGGGCCCTTGGACGATGTAGGTTAACGAACGGGCTCTTGGACTATGTAGGTTGCCTAGCGGGCACTTGGACTATCTAGGTTAGGTAACGGGCACTTGGACTATCTAGGTTACCTAGTGGGAACTTGGACAATATAAGTTACCTAGCGGGCACTTGGACTATCTAGGTTACCTAACGGGCACTTGGACTATGTAGGTAACCTAGTGTTCCCTTGAACAGTCTAGGTTACCTAGCGGGCACTTGGACTATGTAGGTTAACTAGCGGGCACTTGGACGATGTAGGTTAACGAACGGGCTCTTGGACGATGTAGGTTGCCTAGCGGGCACTTGGACTATCTATGTTAGGTAACGGGCACTTGGACTATCTAGGTTACCTAGTGGGAACTTGGACAATGTAAGTTACCTAGCGGGCACTTGGACTATCTAGGTTACCTAACGGGCACTTTGACTATCTAGATTGCAAAGGGGGCACTTGGACTATGTAGGTAAACTCGCGATCACTTGGACTCTAAGTTGCCTAGCGAGCACTTGGACTATCGAGGTTACCTAGCGGGCACTTGGACTATGTAGGTTTCCTAGCGGGAACTTGGACTATCTAGGTTAACGAATGGGCACTTGGACTATGTAGTTAACCTAGCGGGCACTTGGACTATGTAGGATCCCTATCGGACATTTGGACTACTTAGGTTAACTAGGGGGCACTTGTACTATCTAGGTTAACTACCGGGCACTTGGACTATCTAGATCAACTAGCGGGTCCTTGTACTATGTAGGTTAACTAGCGGGCACTTGGAATATCTAGGTTAACTAGGGGACCTTGGGCTATGTAGGTTAACTAGCGGGCACTTGGACTATCTAGGTTTCCTAGCAGGCACTTGGACTATGTACATACCCCAGCGCACACTTGGACTATCTAGGTTACCTAGTGGGCACTTGGACTATCTAGGTTAACTAAAGGGCACTAGGACTATCTAGGTTAACTAGCGGGCACTTGGACTATCTAGGTTACCTAGCAGGCACATGGATTATGAAGGATCCCTAGCAGGCACTTGGACTATCTAGGTTTCCTAGCAGACACTTGGACTATGTACATACCGTCGCGCGCACTGGGACTATCTAGATTATCTAGCGGGCACTTGGACTATGTACGTCCCCTAGTGGGCCCTTGGACTATCTAGGATAACTAACGGGCACTAGGACTATCTAGGTTAACTATCGGGCACTTGGACTATCTAGGTTACCTAGCAGGCACTTGGATTATGAAGGATCCCTGGCGGGCACTTGGACTATCTAGGTTAACTAGCGAACACTTGCACGATCTAGGTTAACTAGCGGGCCCTTGCACTATGTAGGTTGCCTAGCGGGCACTAGGACTATGTAGGTTCCCTAGCGGGCACTTGGATTATGTAGGTTCCCTAGCTGGCACTTGGACTATGTAGGTCAACTAGCGGGCCCTTGCACTATCTAGGTTAGCTAACAGGCACTTAGATTATGTAGGTTAACTAGCGGGCACTTGGAATATGTAGGTTAACTAGCGGACACTTGCACTATGTAGGTTATCTAGCGGGCGCATGGACTATGTAGGTTTACTAGCGGGCCCTTTGACTATCTAGGTTCCCTAAAGGGCACTTGGACTATCTAGGTTAACGAATGCGCACTTGGAATATGCAGGTAACCTAGAGGGCACTTGGATTGTCTAGGTTACCTCGCGGGCACTTGGACTTCTAGGTTACCTAGCTGGAACTTGGACAATGTAAGTTACCTAGTGGGCACTTGGACTATCTAGGTTACCTAACGGGCACTTTGACTATCTAGGTTACATAGCGGGCCCTTGGACTATATAGGTAACCTACCGGGCACTTGGACTGTCTAGGTTACCTAGCGGGCACTTTGACTATCTAGGTTAACGAACGGGCACTTGAACTATCTAGGTCAACTAGCGGGCCCTTGTACTATGTAGGTTAACTAGCGGGCACTTGGATTATCTAGGTTAACGAGCGGACCTTGGACTATGTAGGTTAACTAGCGGGCCCTTGGACTATGTAGCTTAACTAGCGGGCACTTGGACTATCTAGGTTTCCTAGCTGGCACTTGGACTATGTACATACCCTAGTGCGCACTTGGACTATCTAGGTTACCTAGCGGGCAATTGGACTATGTACGTCCCCTAGTGGGCACTTGGACTATCTAGGTTAACTAACGGGCACTAGGACTATCTACGTTAACTAGCGGGCACTTGGTCTTTCTAGGTTACCTAGCAGGCAATTGGATTATGAAGGATACCTAGCGGGCACTTGGACTATCTAGGTTACCTAGCGGGCACTTGGACTATGTAGGTTAACTAGCGGACACTTGCACGATCTAGGTTAACTAGCGGGCCCTTACACTATGTAGGTTAACTAACGGGCCCATGGATTATGTGGGTTTACTAGCAGGCACTTGGACTATGTAGGTTAACTAGCGGGCACTTGGACTATGTAGGTTAACTAGCGTGCCCTGGACTATCTAGGTTACGCAGCGGGAACTTGGTATGTAGGTTAACTAGCGGGCACTTGGACTATGTAGGTTAATTAGAGGACACTTGGACTATCTAGGTTAACTAGCGGGCCCTTGGACTATCTAGGTTACCTAGCGGGCACTTGGACTATATAGGTTACCTAGCGGGCACTTGGACTATGTAGGTTATCTAGTGGGCACTTGGACTACCTGGGTTAACGAACCGGCACTTGGAATATGCAGGTAACCTAGCGGGCACTTGGACTGTCTAGGTTACCTAGCGGGCACTTGGCGATGTAGGTTAACGAACGGGCTCTTGGACTATGTAGGTTGCCTAGCGGGCACTTGGACTATCTAGGTTAGGTAACGGGCACTTGGACTATCTAGGTAACCTAGTGGGAACTTGGACAATGTAAGTTACCTAGCGGGCACTTGGACTATCTAGATTACCTAACGGGCACTTTGACTATCTTGGTTGCCAAGCGGGCACTTGGACTATGTAGGTTAACTCGCGAGCACTTGGACTCTAAGTTACCTAGCGTGCACTTGGACTATCGAGGTTACCTAGCGGGCATTGGACTATGTAGGTTTCCTAGCGGGAACTTGGACTATCTAGGTTAATGAATGGGCACTTTGACTATGTAGTTAACCTAGCGGGCACTTGGACAGTCTAGGTTACCTAGAGGGCACTTGGACTATCTAGGTTAACGAACGGGCACTTGGACTATGTAGGTTACCTAGCGGGCACTTGGACTATGTAGGACCCCTATCGGACATTTGGACTACTTAGGTTAACTAGCGGGCACTTGTACTATCTAGGTTAACTACCGGGCACTTGGACTATCTAGGTCAACTAGCGGGCCCTTGTACTATGTAGGTTAACTAGCGAGCACTTGGACTATCTAGGTTAACTAGCGGACCTTGGACTACGTGGGTTAAATAGCGGGCCCTTGGACTATGTAGGTTAACTAGCGGGCACTTGGACTATCTAGGTTAGGTAACGGGCACTTGGAAGATCTAGGTTAATTAGACGGCATTTGAACTATCTACGTTGCCTAGCGGGTTCTTGGAGTATGTAGGATACCTAGAGGGCTGTTGGTCTATCTAGGTTACCTAGTGGGCACTTGGACTATCTAGGTTAACTAACGGGCACTAGGACTATCTAGATTAACTAGCGGGCACATGGACTCTCTAGGTTACCTAGCAGGCACTTGGATTATGAAGGATCCCTAGCGGTCACTTGGACTATCTAGGTTTCCTAGCAGACACTTGGACTATGTACATACCCTAGCGCGCACTGGGACTATCTAGATTATCTAGCGGGCACTTGGACTATGTACGTCCCCTAGTGGGCCCGTGGACTATCTAGGTTAACTAACGTGCACTAGGACTATCTAGGTTAACTAGCGGGCACTTGGACTATCTAGGTTACCTAGCAGGCACTTGGATTATGAAGGATCCCTGGCGGGCACTTGGACTATCTAGGTAAACTAGTGAACACTTGCACGATCTAGGTTAACTAGCGGGCCCTTGCACTATGTAGGTTGCCTACGGGCACTAGGACTATGTAGGTTCCCTAGGGGGCACTTGGATTATGTAGGTTCCCTATCGGGCACTTGGACTATGTAGGTTTACTAGCGGGCACTTGGACTGTCTAGGTTACCTAGCGGGTACTTGGATTATCTAGGTTAACGAACGGGCACTTGGACTATGTAGGTTACCTAGCCGCCACTTGGACTATCTAGGTTAACTAACAGGCACTTGGACTATCTAGGTTCCCTAGCGGGCACTTGTACTATCTAGGTTACCTAGCTGGCACTTGGACTATGTAGGTCAACTAGCGGGCCCTTGCACTATCTAGGTTAGCTAACAGGCACTTAGATTATGTAGGTTAACTAGCGGGCACTTGGAATATGTAGGTTAACTAGCGGACACTTGCACTATGTAGGTTATCTAGCAGGCGCATGGACTATGTAGGTTTACTAGCGGGCCCTTTGACTATCTAGGTTCCCTAAAGGGCACTTGGACTATCTAGGTTAACGAATGCGCACTTGGAATATGCAGGTAACCTAGAGGGCACTTGGATTGTCTAGGTTACCTCGCGGGCACTTGGACTTCTAGGTTACCTAGCTGGAACTTGGACAATGTAAGTTACCTAGTGGGCACTTGGACTATCTAGGTTACCTAACGGGCACTTTGACTATCTAGGTTACATAGCGGGCCCTTGGACTATATAGGTAACCTACCGGGCACTTGGACTGTCTAGGTTACCTAGCGGGCACTTTGACTATCTAGGTTAACGAACGGGCACTTGAACTATCTAGGTCAACTAGCGGGCCCTTGTACTATGTAGGTTAACTAGCGGGCACTTGGATTATCTAGGTTAACGAGCGGACCTTGGACTATGTAGGTTAACTAGCGGGCCCTTGGACTATGTAGCTTAACTAGCGGGCACTTGGACTATCTAGGTTTCCTAGCTGGCACTTGGACTATGTACATACCCTAGTGCGCACTTGGACTATCTAGGTTACCTAGCGGGCAATTGGACTATGTACGTCCCCTAGTGGGCACTTGGACTATCTAGGTTAACTAACGGGCACTAGGACTATCTACGTTAACTAGCGGGCACTTGGTCTTTCTAGGTTACCTAGCAGGCAATTGGATTATGAAGGATCCCTAGCGGGCACTTGGACTATCTAGGTTACCTAGCGGGCACTTGGACTATGTAGGTTAACTAGCGGACACTTGCACGATCTAGGTTAACTAGCGGGCCCTTACACTATGTAGGTTAACTAACGGGCCCATGGATTATGTAGGTTTACTAGCAGGCACTTGGACTATGTAGGTTAACTAGCGGGCACTTGGACTGTCTAGGATACCTAGTGGGCATTTGGATTATCTACGTTAACGAACGTGCAATTGGACTATGTAAGTTACCTAGCCGCCACTTGGACTATCTATGTTAGCTAACAGGCACTTGGACTATCTAGGTTCCCTAGCGGGCACTTATACTATCCAGGATACCTAGCTGGCACTTGGACTATGTAGGTCAACTAGTTGGCCCTTGGACTACCTAGGTTTACTAGCGGGCCCTTGGACTATCTAGGTTCCCTAAAGGGCACTCGGACTATCTAGGTGACCGAATGGCACTTGGACTATCTAAGTTACCTAGTGGGCACTTGGACTATGTAGGCTAACTAGGGGGCCCTTGGACGATCTAGGTTCCCTAGCGGGTACTTGAACTATCTGGTTAACTAGCGGAAACGTGCACTATCTAGGTTACCTAGCGGGCACTTGGACTATGTACGTTCCCTAGCGGGCACTTGGAGTATATATGTTAACTAGCGGGCACTTGGAATATGTAGGTTAACTAGCGGGCACTTGCACTATGTAGGTTACCTAGCAGGCACTTGGACTATCTAGGTTAACTAGCGGGCACTTGGTCTATCTAGGTTAACTAGCGTGCACATGGACTATGTAGGTTAACTAGCGTGCCCTGGACTATCTAGGTTACGTAGCAGGAACTTGGTATGTAGGTTAACTAGCGGGCACTTGGACTATGTAGGTTAATTAGAGGACACTTGGACTATCTAGGTTAACTAGCGGGCCCTTGGACTATCTAGGTTACCTAGCGGGCACTTGGACTATATAGGTTACCTAGCGGGCACTTGGACTATGTAGGTTAACTAGCGGGCACTTGGACTATCTAGGTTGATTAGCGGGCAACTGTACAATGGAGGTTCCCAAGCGGGCAATTTAACTATGTAGGTTCCCTAGCGGGCACTTGGACTATGTAGGTTCCCTATCGGGCATTGGACTATGTAGGTTAACTAGCAGGACCTTGGACTATCTAGGTTACCTAGCGGGCACTTGGACTATGTAGGTTAACTAGCGGACACTTGGACAATCTAGGTTACCTAGCGGGCACTTGAATTATGTACATACCCTAGTGGGCACTTGGATTATCTAGGTTAACTAGAGGGCCCTTGGACTATGTAGGTTAACTAGCGGGCACTTGGACTCTCTAGATTAACTAGCGGGCCCTTGTACAATCTAGGTTTACTAGCGGGCACTTGGACTATCTAGGTTAACTAGCGGGCACTTGGACTATGTAGTTTCCCTAGCGGGCATTTGGATTATTTAGGTTACCTAGTGGGCACTTGGACTATGTAGGTTACCTAGCGGGCACATGGACTATTTAGGTTAACTAGAAGGCACTTGGACTATCAAGTTTAACTAGCGGGCACTTGGACTATCTAGGTTAACTAGCGGGCACTTGGACTATGTAGGTTCCCTAGCGGGCATTTGGACTATATAGGTTACCTAGCGGGCACTTGGACTATATAGGTTACCTAGCGGGCACTTGGACTATCTAGGTTAACTAGCGGGCACTTGGATTATCTAGGTTAACTAACAGGCACTTGGACTATGTATGTTCCAGAGCGGGCAATTGGACTATGTAGGTTCCCTAGCGGGCACTTGGACTATCTAGGTTCCCTAAAGGGCACTTGGACAATCTAGGTCACCGAACGGGCACTTGGACTATGTAGGTTAACTAGCGGACAATTGGACGATCTAGGTTAACTAGCGGGTACTTGGACTATCTAGGTTAACTAGCGGTCCCTTGGACAATAGGTTAACTATCAGGCACTTGGACTATGTAGGTTCCCAAGCGGGCATTTAGACTATATAGGTTACCAAGCGGGCACTTGGACTATGTAGGTTACCTAGCGGGCACTTGGACTATGTAGGTTAACTAGCAGGCCCTTAGACTATCTAGGTTAGCTAAGTGGCACTTGGACTATGTAGGTTAACTAGCGGACACTTGCACGATCTAGGTTAACTAGCGGTCTCTTGCACTATGTAGGTTAACTAGCGGGCCCATTGACTATGTAGGTTAACTAGTGGGCACTTGGACGATCTAGGTTAACTAGCGGGCACTTGGACGATATAGGTTAATTAGCAGGCACTTGTATTATCTAGGTTACCTAGCGGGCACTTGGACTATGTAGGTTCCCTAGCGGGCATTTGGACTATATAGATAACCTAGCTGGCACTTAGACTCTGTAGGTTACCTAGCGTGCACTTGAAATATCTACGTTACCTAGCTGGCACTTGAAATATCTACGTTACCTAGCGGGTTCTTGGAGTATGTAGGTTACCTAGCGGTCTGTTGGACTATCTAGGTTACCAAGCGGGCACTTGGACTATCTAGGTTAACTAACGGGCACTTGGACTATGTAGGTTCCCTAGGGGGCACTTGGACTATGTGGGTTTCCTGGCGGGCATTTGGACGATCTAACTTACCTAACGGGCACTTGGACGATGCAGGTTCCCTAGCGGGCACTTTGACTATGGAGGTTCCCTAGCGGTCACTTGGACTATATAGGTTACCTACGGGCACATGGACTATCTAGGTTCCCTAACGGGCACTTGGAATATGTAGGTTCCCTATCGGGCACTTGGACTATGTAGGTTCCTCTGCGGGCACTTGGACTATGTAGGTTCCCTATCAGGCACTTGGACTATGTAGGTTAACTAGCGGGCACTTGGATGATCAAGGTTAACTAGCGGGCACTTGGACTATCTAGGTTAACTAGCGGGCACTTGGACTATCTAGGTTGATTAGCGGGCACTTGTACAATGGAGGTTCCCTAGCGGGCAATTTGACTATGTAGGTTCCCTAACGGGCACTTGGAATATGTAGGTTCCCTATCGGGCACTTGGACTATGTAGGTTCCTCTGCGGGCACTTGGACTATGTAGGTTCCCTATCAGGCACTTGGACTATGTAGGTTAACTAGTGGGCACTTGGATGATCAAGGTTAACTAGCGGGCACTTGGACTATCTAGGTTAACTAGCGGGCACTTGGACTATCTAGGTTGATTAGCGGGCACTTGTACAATGGAGGTTCCCTAGCGGGCAATTTGACTATGTAGGTTCCCTAACGGGCACTTGGACAATGTAGGTTCCCTATCGGGCATTGGACTATGTAGGTTAACTAGCGGACACTTGGACAATCTAGGTTATCTAGCGGGCACTTGAACTATGTACATACCCTAGTGGGCACTTGCACTATCTAGGTTACCTAGCGGGTACTTGGACTATGTACGTCCCCTAGCGGGCACTTGGACTATCTAGGTTAACAAGAGGGCCCTTGGACTATGTAGGTTAACTAGCGGGCACTTGGACTCTCTAGATTAACTAGCGGGCCCTTGTACAATCTAGGTTTACTAGCGGGCACTTGGACTATCTAGGTTAACTAGCGTGCACTTGGACTATGTAGTTTCCCTAGCGGGCATTTGGATTATTTAGGTTACCTAGTGGGCACTTGGACTATGTAGGTTACCTAGCGGGCACATGGACTATTTAGGTTAACTAGAAGGCACTTGGACTATCAAGGTTAACTAGCGGGCACTTGGACTATCTAGGTTAACTAGCGGGCACTTGGACTATGTAGGTTCCCTAGCGGGCATTTGGACTATATAGGTTACCTAGTGGGCACTTGGACTATATAGGTTACCTAGCGGGCACTTGGACTATCTAGGTTAACTAGCGGGCACTTGGATTATCTAGGTTAACTAACAGGCACTTGGACTATGTATGTTCCAGAGCGGGCAATTGGACTAAGTAGATTCCCTAGCGGGCACTTGGACTATCTAGGTTCCCTAAAGGGCACTTGGACTATCTAGGTTACCGAACGGGCACTTGGACTATGTAGGTTAACTAGCGGACAATTGGATGATCTAGGTTAACTAGCGGGTACTTGGACTATCTAGGTTAACTAGCGGTCCCTTGGACAATAGGTTAACTATCAGGCACTTGGACTATGTAGGTTCCCTAGCGGGCATTTAGACTATATAGGTTACCAAGCGGGCACTTGGACTATGTAGGTTACCTAGCGGGCACTTGGACAATGTAGGTTAACTAGCAGGCCCTTGGACTATCTAGGTTAGCTAAGTGGCAATTGGAATATGTAGGTTAATTAGCGGGCACTTGGACTATCTAGGTTACCGAACGGGCATTTGGACTATGTAGGTTACCTAGCGGGCACTTGGACTTCTAGGTTTACGAATGGGCACTTGGACTATGTATGTTGCATAGCGGGCAATTGGATTATCTAGGTTAGGTAACGGGCACTTGGACTATCTAGGTTGCCTAGCGGGAACTTGGACTATGTAGGTTACCTAGCGGGCACTTGGACTATCTAAGTTACCTGACGGGCACTTGGACTATCTTGGTTTCTTAGCGGGCACTTGGACTATATAGGTTACCTAGCGGGCCCTTGGACTATGTAGGTTACCTAGCGGGCACTTGGACTATCTAGGTTAACGAAAGGGCACTTGGACTATGTAGGTTACCTAGCGGGCACTTGGATTATCTAGGTTAGCTAACAGGAACTTGGAATATCTAGGTTACCTAGCGGGCACTTGGACTATGTAGGTTACCTTGCGGGCACTCGTACTATCTAGGTACCTAACGGGAACTTGTACTATGTAGGTTAACTAGCGTACACTTGGACGATCTAGGTTAACTATCGGGCACTTGGAATATATAGGTTAACTAGCGGGCCCTTGGACTACGTAGGTTAACTAGCGGGCACTTGTACTATCTAGGTTAACTAGCTGACCTTGGACTATGTAGGTTAACTATCGGGCACTTCGACTATCTAGGTTAATTAGCGGGCACTTGGACTATCTAGGTTAACTAGCGGGCACTTGCACAATGCAGGTTCCCTAGCGGGCACATTGACAATGTAGGTTCCCTAGCGGGCACTTGGACTATATAGGTTCCCTACGGGCACTTGGACTATCTAGGTTCCCTAACGGGCACTTGGACTATGTAGGTTCCTCTGCGGGCACTTGGACTATGTAGGTTCCCTATCAGGCATTTTGACTATATAGGTTAACTAGCGGGCACTTGGATGATCATGGTTAACTAGAGGGCACTTGGACTGTCAAGGTTAACTAGCGGGCACTGGGACTATCTAGGTTAATTAGCGGGCACTTGTACAATGCAGGTTCCCTAGCGGGCAATTTGACTACGAAGGTTCCCTAGCGGGCACTTGGACTATATATGTTCCCTACGGACACTTGGACTATCTAGGTTCCCTAACGGGCACTTGGAATATGTAGGTTCCCTATCGGGCACTTGGACTATGTAGGTTCCTCAGCGAGCACTTGGACTTTGTAGGTTCCCTATCGGGCATTGGACTATGTAGGTTAACTAGCAGGACCTTGGATTATCTAGGTTACCTAGCGGGCACTTGGACTATGTAGGTTAACTAGCGGACACTTGGACAATCTAGGTTACCTAGCGGGCACTTGAACTATGTACATACCCTAGCGGGCACTTGGACTATCTAGGTTACCTAGCAGGCACTTGGACTATGTACGTCCCCTAGCGGGCACTTGGACTATCTAGGTTAACTAGAGGGCCCTTGGACTATGTAGGTTAACTAGCGGGCACTTGGATTATCTAGGTTAACTAGCGGGCACTTAGACGATCTAGGTTAACTAGCGGGCACTTGGACTATCTAGATTAACTAGCGGGCCCTTGGACTATCGAGGTTTACTAGCAGGCACTTGGATTATCTAGGTTAACTAGCGGGCACTTGGACTATGTAGTTTCCCTAGCGGGCATTTCGATTATTTAGGTTACCTAGTGGTCACTTGGACTATGTAGGTTACCTAGCGGGCACTTGGACTATGTACGTCCCCTAGCGGGCACTTGGACTACCTAGGTTAACTAGAGGGCCCTTGGACTATGTATGTTAACTAGCGGGCACTTGGATTATCTAGGTTAACTAGCGGGCACTTAGACAATCTAGGGTAACTAACGGGCACTTTGACTATGTAGGTTCCCTAGCGGGGCCTTGGAATATGTAAGTTCCCTAGCGGGCACTTGGACTATGTGGGTTCCCTAGCGGGCATTTGGACTATCTAGGTTACCTAGCGGGCACTTGGACTATGTACGTTCCCTAGCAGGCACTTGGACTATCTAGGTTACCTAGCGGGCACTTGGACTATGTACGTTACCTAGCGGACACTTGGACTATGTACGTTTCCTAGCGGGTACTTGGACTATCTATGTTAACTAGTGGGCACTTGGACTATGTAGGTTCCCTATCGGGCACTTGGACTAGATAGGTTCCCTAGTGAGCACTTGGTCTATATAGGTTAACTTGCGGGCACTTGGACTATCTAGGTTAACTAGCGGGCATTTGGATTATTAGGGTCCCTAGCGGGCATTTGGAGTATATTGGTTACCTAGCGGGCACTTGGACTATGTAGGTTAACGAACGGGCACTTGGACTATGTAGGTAACCTAGTGATCAATTGAACTGTCTAGGTTACCTAGCGGGCACTTGGAGTATGTAGGTTAACTAGGGGGCACTTGGACTATCTAGGTTAACTAGCGTCCCCTTGGACGTTGTAGGTTAACTAGCGGGCCCTTGGACTATGTAGGTTAACTAGCGGGCCCTTAGACTATGTAGGTTAACTAGCGGGCACTGGACGATCTAGGTTAACTAGCGGGTACTTGGACTATGTAGGTTAACTAGCGGGCCCTTGTACTACGTTGATTAACTAGCGGCACTTGGACTATCTATGTTAAGTAGCGGGCCCTTGGACTATGTAGATTCCCTAGCGGGCACTTGGACTATGTATGTTCCAGAGCAGGCAATTGGACTATGTAGGTTTCCTAGCAGGCACTTGGACTACGTAGGTTCCCTAGCAGGCACTTGGACTATGTAGGTTCCCTAGCAGGCACTTGTACTATGTAGGTTAACTAGCGGACACGTGGACAATCTAGGTTAACTAGGGGGCGCTTGGACTCTGTAGGTTAACTAGGGGACACTTGCACTATGTAGGTTACCTACCGGCACTTGGACTATCTAGGTTAACTAGCGGGCACTTGGACTATCTGGGTTAACTGGCGTGCACTTGGACTATGTAGGTTCCTTAGCGGACACTTGGACTAACTAGTTTACCTAGCGGGCACTTGGACTATGTAGGTTAACTAGCGGGCCCTTGGACTATCTACGTTACATAGCTGGAACTTGGACTATATAGGTTACCTTGCGGGCACTTGGACTATGTAGGTTAACCAAAGACACTTGGACGA
This sequence comes from Tenrec ecaudatus, assembly GCF_050624435.1. NCBI lineage: Eukaryota > Metazoa > Chordata > Mammalia > Afrosoricida > Tenrecidae > Tenrec > Tenrec ecaudatus. The sequence continues at coordinate 627,517 of NW_027457673.1, forward strand.
TCTAGGTTAAATAGTGGGCCCTTGGACTATGAAGGTTAACGAAAGGGCATTTGGACTATATAGGTTACCTAGCGGGCACTTGGACTTCTAGGTTAACGAATGGGCACTTGGACTATGTATGTTGCATAGCGGGCAATTGGATTATCTAGGTTAGGTAACGGGCACTTGGACTATCTAGGTTACCTAGCGGGAACTTGGACTATGTAGGTTACCTAGCGGGCACTTGGACTATCTAGGTTACCTAAAGGGCACTTGGACTATCTTGGATTCTTAGCGGGCACTTGGACTATATAGGTTACCTAGCGGGCACTTGGACGTTGTAGGTTACCTAGCGGGCACTTGCACTATCTAGGTTACCTAGCGGGCACTTGGATTATGTAGGTTAATTAGCGGGCACTTGGACTATATAGGTTCCTCAGCGGGCACTTGGACTTTGTAGGTTCCCTATCGGGCATTGGACTATGTAGGTTAACTAGCAGGACCTTGGACTATCTAGGTTACCTAGCGGGCACTTGGATTATGTAGGTTAACTAGCGCACACTTGGACAATCTAGGTTACATAGCGGGCACTTGAAGTATGTACATACCCTAGAGGGCACTTGGACTATCTAGGTTACCTAGCGGGCACTTGGACTATGTACATCCCCTAGCGGGCACTTGGACTATCTAGGTTAACTAGAGGGCCCTTGGACTATGTAGGTGAACTAGCGGGCACTTGGATTATCTAGGTTGTCTAGCGGGCCCTTAGACAATCTAGGTAAACTAGCGGGCACTTGGACTATCTAGGTTAACTAGCGGGCACTTGGACTATCTAGATTAACTAGCGGGCCCTTGGACTATCTAGGTTTACTAGCGGGCACTTGGACTATCTAGGTTAACTAGCGGGCACTTGGACTATGTAGTTTCCCTAGCGGGCATTTGGATTATTTAGGTTACCTAGTGGGCACTTGGACTTTGTAGGTTACCTAGCGGGCACTTGGACTATGTAGGTTAACTAGAAGGCACTTGGACTATCAAGGTTACCTAGGGGGCCCTTGTACTATGTAGGTTATCAGCGGGCACTTGGACTATCTAGGTTAACGAACGTGCACTTGGACTATGTAGGTAACCTAGCGGGCACTTGGACTGTCTAGGTTACCTAGCAGGCACTTGGCCTATCAACGTTAACGAACGGGCACTTGGACTATGTAGGTTAACTAGTGGACACTTCGACTATCTAGGTTAGCTAACGGGCAATTGGACTATCTATGTTACCTAGCGGGCACTTGGACTTTGTATGTTCCCTAGCGGGCACTTGGACTATTTAGGTTACCTAGCAGGCACTTTGACAATCTAGGTTAACGAACGTGCACTTGGACTATGTAGGTAACCTAGCGGGCACTTGGACTGTCTAGGTTACCTAGCAGGCACTTGGCCTATCTACGTTAACGAAAGGGCACTTGGACTATGTAGGTTAACTAGCGAACACTTCGACTATCTAGGTTAGCTAACGGGCAATTGGACTATCTAGGTTACCTAGCGGGCACTTGGACTATGTAGGTTCCCTAGCGAGCACTTGGACTATGTAGGTTCCCTATGGGGTACTTGGACTGTCTAGGTTAACTAGGGGGCAATTGCACAGTCTAGGTTACCTAGTGGGCACTTGGACTATGTAGTTTACCTAGGAGGCACTTGGACTATGTTGGTTAACTAGCGGGCACTTGGACTATCTAGGTTACCTAGCGGGCACTTGGACTATGTACGTTCCCTAGCGGGCACTTGGGCTATCTACGTTACCTAGCGGGCACTTGGACTATGTAGGTTAACGAACGGGCTATTGGACTATGTAGGTAACCTAATGGTCACTTGGACTGTCTAGGTTACCTAGCGGGAACTTGGACTATGTAGGTTAACTAGCGGGCACTTGGACTATCAAGGTTAACTAGCGGGCCCTTGCTCTATGTAGGTTAACTAGCAGGCCTTTGGACTATGTAAGTTAACTAGAGGGCACTTTGATGATCCTGGTTACCTAGCGGGCACTAGGATTATCTAGGTTAACTAGCGGGCACTTGGACTATCTAGGTTAACTAGCGGGCACTTGGACTATGTAGGTTCTCTAGCGGGCACTTTGACTATGTAGGTTCCCTAGCGGGCACTTGGACTATATAGGTTAACTAGCGGGCCCTTGGACTATGTAGGTTAACTAGCGTGCACGTGGACGATCTAGGTTAACTAGCGGGCACTAGGATTATCTAGGTTAACTAGCGGGCACTTGGACTATGTAAGTTAACTACCGGGCACTTGCACTATCTAGGTTACCTAGCGGGCACTTGAAATATGTACGTTCCCTAGCGGGCACTTGGACTATCTATGTTAACTAGCGGGCACTTGGACTATGTAGGTTAACGAATGGGCATTTGGACTATGTAGGTTACCTAGCGGGCACTTGGACTTCTAGGTTAACGAATGGGCACTTGGACTATGAATGTTGCATAGCGGGCAATTGGATTATCTAGGTTAGGTAATGGGCACTTGGACTATCTAGGTTACCTAGCGGGAACTTGGACTATGTAGGTTACCTAGCGAGCACTTGGACTATCTAGGTTACCTAACGGGCTCTTGGACTATCTTGGTTTCTTAGCAGGCACTTGGACTATATAGGTTACCTAGCGGGCACTTGGACTTTGTAGGTTACCTAGCGGGCACTTGCACTATCTAGGTTACCTAGCGGGCACTTGGACAATGTAGGTTAATTAGCGGGCACTTGGACTATCTAGGTTACCGAACGGGCATTTGGACTATGTAGGTTACCTAGCGGGCACTTGGACTTCTAGGTTAACGAATGGGCACTTGGACTATGTATGTTGCATAGCGGGCAATTGGATTATCTAGGTTAGGTAACGGGCACTTGGACTATCTAGGTTACCTAGCGGGCACTTGGACTACCTAGGTTACCTAACGGGCACTTGGACTATCTTGGTTTCTTAGCGGGCACTTGGACTATATAGGTTACCTAGCGTGCCCTTGGACTATGTAGGTTACCTGGCGTGCACTTGGACTATCTAGGTTAACGAATGGGCATTTGGACTATGTATGTTGCATAGCGGGCAATTGGATTATCTAGGTTAGGTAACGGGCACTTGGACTATCTAGGTTACCTAGCGGGCACTTGGATTTTGTAGGTTAACCAAAGACACTTGGACGATCTAGGTTAAATAGTGGGCCCTTGGACTATGTAGGTTAACGAAGGGGCACTTGGATTATGTAGGTTACCTAGCGGGCACTTGGATTATCTAGTTTAGCTAACAGGAACTTGGAATATCTAGGTTACCTTGCGGGCACTTGTACTATCTAGGTTACCTAACGGGAACTTGGACTATGTAGGTTAACTAGCGTACACTTGGACAATCTAGGTTAACTAGCGGGCACTTGGAATATCTGGTTAACTAGAGGGCCCTTGGACTATGTAGGTTAACTAGCGGGCACTTGGACTATCTAGTTTACCTAGCGGGCACTTGGACTATGTAGGTTAACTAGCGGGCCCTTGGACTATCTAGGTTACATAGCTGGAACTTGGACTATATAGGTTACTTTGCGGGCACTTGGACTATGTAGGTTAACCAAAGACACTTGGACGATCTTGGTTAAATAGTGGGCCCGTGGACTATGTAGGTTAAAGAACGGGCATTTGGACTATGTAGCTTACCTAGCGGGCACTTGGACTTATTGGTTAAGGAATGGGCATTTGGACTATGTATGTTGCATAGCGGGCAATTGGATTATCTAGGTTAGGTAACGGGAACTTGGACTATCTAGGTTACCTAGAGGGAACTTGGACTATGTAGGTTACCTAGCGGGCACTTGGACTATCTAGGTTACCTAACGGGCACTTGGACTATCTTGGTTTCTTAGCGGGCACTTGGACTATATACGTTACCTAGCGGGCCCTTGGACTATGTAGGTTACCTAGTGGGCACTTGGACTATCTAGGTTAACGAAAGGGCACTTGGACTATGTAGGATACCTAGCGGGCACTTGGATTATCTAGTTTAGCTAACAGGAACTTGGAATATCTAGGTTACCTTGCGGGCACTTGTACTATCTAGGTTACCTAACGGGAACTTGGACTATGTAGGTTAACTAGCGTACACTTGGACGATCTAGGTTAACTAGCGGGCACATGGAATATCTAGGTTAACTAGCGGGCCCTTGGACTATGTAGGATAACTAGCCGGCACTTGGACTATCTAGTTTACCTAGCGGGCACTTGGAATATCTAGGTTAACTAGCGGGCCCTTGGACTATGTAGGATAACTAGCGGGCACTTGGACTATCTAGTTTACCTAGCGGGCACTTGGACTATGTAGGTTAACTAGCGGGCCCTGGGACTATCTAGGTTACATAGTGGAACTTGGACTATATAGGTTACCTTGCGGGCACTTGGACTATGTAGGTTAACAAAAGACACTTGAACGATCTAGGTTAAATAGTGGGCCCTTGGACTATGTAGGTTAACGAACGGGCATTTGGACTATGTAGGTTACCTAGCGGGCACTTGGACTTCTAGGTTAACGAATGGGCACTTGGACTATGAATGTTGCATAGCGGGCAATTGGATTATCTAGGTTAGGTAATGGGCACTTGGACTATCTAGGTTACCTACCGGGAACTTGGACTATGTAGGTTACCTAGCGGGCACTTGGACTATCTAGGTTTCTTAGCGGGCACTTGGACTTTATAGGTTACCTAGCGGGCACTTGGACTTTGTAGGTTACCTAGCGGGCACTTGCACTATCTAGGTTACCTAGCGGGCACTTGGACAATGTAGGTTAATTAGCGGGCACTTGGACTATCTAGGTTACCGAACGGGCATTTGGACTATGTAGGTTACCTAGCGGGCACTTGGACTTCTAGGTTAATGAATGGGCACTTGGACTATGTATGTTGCATAGCGGGCAATTGGATTATCTAGGTTAGGTAACGGGCACTTAGACTATCTAGGTTACCTAGCGGGACTTGGACTATGTAGGTTACCTAGCGGGCACTTGGACTATCTAGGTTACCTAACGGGCACTTGGACTATCTTGGTTTCTTAGCGGGCACTTGGACTATATAGGTCACCTAGCGGGTCCTTGGACTATGTAGGTTACCTGGCGGGCACTTGGACTATCTAGGTTAACGAATGGGCATTTTTACTTTGTATGTTGCATAGCGGGCAATTGGATTATCTAGGTTAGGTAACGGGCACTTGGACTATCTAGGTTACCTAGCGGGAACTTGGACTATGTAGGTTACCTAGCGGGCACTTGGATTATATAGGTTAGCTAACAGGAACTTGGAATATCTAGGTTACCTTGCGGGCACTTGTACTATCTAGGTTACCTAACGGGAACTTGGAATATGTAGGTTACCTAGCGGGCACTTGGACTATCTAGGTTAACGAAAGGGAACTTGGACTATGTATATTGCATAGCGGGCAATTGGATTATCTAGGTTAGGTAACGGGCACTTGGACTATCTAGGTTACCTGGCGGGCACTTGGACTATCTAGGTTAACGAATGGGCATTTGGACTATGTATGTTGCATAGCGGGCAATTGGATTATCTAGGTTAGGTAACGGGCACTTGGACTATCTAGGTTACCTAGCGGGAACTTGCACTATGTAGGTTACCTAGCGGGCACTTGGACTATCTAGGTTACCTAACGGGCACTTGGACTATCTTGGTTTCTTAGCGGGCACTTGGACTATGCAGGTTACCTAGCCGGCCCTTGGACTATATAGGTTACTAAGCGGGCACTTGGACTATCTAGGTTAACGAAAGGGCACTTGGCCTATGTAGGTTACCTAGCGGGCACTTGGATTATTTAGGTTAGCTAACAGGAACTTGGAATATCTAGGTTACCTTGCGGGCACTTGTACTATCTAGGTTACCAAACGGGAACTTGGACTATGTAGGTTAACTAGCGTACACTTGGATGATCTATGTTAACTAGCGGGCACTTGGAATATATAGGTTAACTAGCGGGCCCTTGGACTATGTAGGCTACCTAGCGGGCACTTGGAATATCTAGTTTACCTAGCGGGCACTTGGACTATGTAGGTTAACTAGCGGACCCTTGGACTATCTAGGTTACATAGCTGGAACTTGGACTATATAGGTTACCTTGCGGGCACTTGGACTATGTAGGTTAACCAAAGACACTTGGACGATCTAGGTTAAATAGTGGGCCCTTGGACTATGTAGGTTAACGAACGGGCATTTGGACTATGTAGGTTACCTAGCGGGCACTTGGACTTCTAGGTTAACGAATGGGCACTTGGACTATGAATGTTGCATAGCGGGGTATTGGATTATCTAGGTTAGGTAATGGGCACTTGGACTATCTAGGTTACCTAGCGGGAACTTGGACTATGTAGGTTACCTAGCGGGCACTTGGACTATCTAGGTTACCTAATGGGCACTTGGACAATCTTGGTTTCTTAGCGGGCACTTGGACTATATAGGTTACCTAGCGGGCACTTGGACTTTGTAGGTTACCTAGCGGGCACTTGCACTATCTAGGTTACCTAGCGGGCACTTGGACAATGTAGGTTAATTAGCGGGCACGTGGACTATCTAGGTTACCGAACGGGCATTTGGACTATGTAGGTTACCTAGCGGGCACTTGGACTTCTAGGTTAACGAATGGGCACTTGGACTATTATGTTGCATAGCGGGCAATTGGATTATCTAGGTTAGGTAACGGGCACTTGTACTATCTAGGTTACCTAGCGGGAACTTGGACTATGTAGGTTACCTAGCGGGCACTTGGACTATCTAGGTTACCTAATGGGCACTTGGACAATCTTGGTTTCTTAGCGGGCACTTGGACTATATAGGTTACCTAGCGGGCACTTGGACTTTGTAGGTTACCTAGCGGGCACTTGCACTATCTAGGTTACCTAGCGGGAACTTGGACTATGTAGGTTACCTAGCGGGCACGTGGACTATCTAGGTTACCTAGCGGGAACTTGGACTATGTAGGTTACCTAGCGGGAACTTGGACTATGTAGGTTACCTAGCGGGCACTTGGACTATCTAGCTTACCTAACGGGCACTTGGACTATCTTGGTTTCTTAGCGGGCACTTGGACTATGTAGGTTACCTAGCCGGCCCTTGGACTATATAGGTTACCTAGCGGGCACTTGGACTATCTATGTTAACGAAAGGGCACTTGGACTAAGTAGGTTACCTAGTGGGCACTTGGATTATTTAGGTTAGCTAACAGGAACTTGGAATATCTAGGTTACCTTGCGGGCACTTGTACTATCTAGGTTACCTAACGGGAACTTGGACTATGTAGGTTAACTAGCGTACACTTGGACGATCTAGGTTAACTAGCGGGCACTTGGAATATCTAGGTTAACTAGCGGGCCCTTGGACTATGTAGGTTAAGTAGCGGGCACTTGGACTATCTAGTTTACCTAGCGGGCACTTGGACTATGTAGGTTAACTAGCGGGCCCTGGGACTATATAGGTTACATAGCTGGAACTTGGACTATATAGGTTACCTTGCGGGCACTTGGACTATGTAGGTTAACAAAAGACACTTGAACGATCTAGGTTAAATAGTGGGCCCTTGGACTATGTAGGTTAACGAACGGGCATTTGGACTATGTAGGTTACCTAGCGGGCACTTGGACTTCTAGGTTAACGAATGGGCACTTGGACTATGAATGTTGCATAGCGGGCAATTGGATTATCTAGGTTAGGTAATGGGCACTTGGACTATCTAGGTTACCTAGCGGGAACTTGGACTATGTAGGTTACCTAGCGGGCACTTGGACTATCTAGTTTACCTAACGGGCAATTGGACTATCTTGGTTTCTTAGCGGGCACTTGGACTATATAGGTTACCTAGCGGGCACTTGGACTTTGTAGGTTACCTAGAGGGCACTTGCACTATCTAGGTTACCTAGCGGGCTCTTGGACTATGTAGGTTAATTAGCGGGCACTTGGACTCTCTAGGTTACCGAACGGGCATTTGGACTATGTAGATTACCTAGCGGGCACTTGGACTTCTAGGTTAACGAATGGGCACTTGGACTATGTATGTTGCATAGCGGGCAATTGGATTATCTAGGTTAGGTAATGGGCACTTGGACTATCTAGGTTACCTAGCGGGAACTTGGACTATGTAGGTTACCTAGCGGGCACTTGGACTCTCTAGGTTACCCAACGGGCACTTGGACTATCTTGGTTTCTTAGCGGGCACTTGGACTATGTAGGTTAACTAGCGGGCCTATGAACTATGTAGATTAACTAGCGGGACTTGGACTATCTACGTTAACTAGCGGGCCCGTGGACTATATAGATTCCCTAGCGAGCACTTGGACTACATAGGTACCCTAGCGGGCACTTAGACTCTGTATGTTCCCTAGCGGGCACTTGGACTATATATGTTCCTTACGGACACTTGAACTATGTAAGTCAACTACCGGGCACTTGGACTATGTAGGTTAACTAGCGGGCCCTTAGACTATCTAGGTTACCTAGCGGGCACTTGGACTATGTAGGTTAACTACCGGGCACTTGCACTATCTAGGTTACCTAGCGGGCACTTGGACTTCTAGGTTAACGAATGGGCACTTGTACTATGAATGTTGCATAGCGGGCAATTGGATTATCTAGGTTAGGTAATGGGCACTTGGACTATCTAGGTTACCTAGCGGGAACTTGGACTATGTAGGTTACCTAGCGGGCACTTGGACTATCTAGGTTACCTAACGGGCTCTTGGACTATCTTGGTTTCTTAGCAGGCACTTGGACTATATAGGTTACCTAGCGGGCACTTGGACTTTGTAGGTTACCTAGCGGGCACTTGCACTATCTAGGTTACCTAGCGGGCACTTGGACAATGTAGGTTAATTAGCGGGCATTTGGACTCTCTAGGTTACCGAACGGGCATTTGGACTATGTAGGTTACCTAGCGGGCACTTGGACTTCTAGGTTAACGAATGGGCACTTGGACTATGTATGTTGCATAGCGGGCAATTGGATTATCTAGGTTAGGTAACGGGCACTTGGACTATCTAGGTTACCTAGCGGGCACTTGGACTACCGAGGTTACCTAACGGGCACTTGGACTATCTTGGTTTCTTAGCGGGCACTTGGACTATATAGGTTACCTAGCGGGCCCTTGGACTATGTAGGTTACCTGGCGGGCACTTGGACTATCTAGGTTAACGAATGGGCATTTGGACTATGTATGTTGCATAGCGGGCAATTGGATTATCTAGGTTAGGTAACGGGCACTTGGACTATCTAGGTTACCTAGCGGGCACTTGGATTTTGTAGGTTAACCAAAGACACTTGGACGATCTAGGTTAAATAGTGGGCCCTTGGATTATGTAGGTTAACGAAGGGGCACTTGGATTATGTAGGTTACCTAGCGGGCACTTGGATTATCTAGTTTAGCTAACAGGAACTTGGAATATCTAGGTTACCTTGCGGGCACTTGTACTATCTAGGTTACCTAACGGGAACTTGGACTATGTAGGTTAACTAGCGTACACTTGGACGATCTAGGTTAACTAGCGGGCACTTGGAATATCTGGTTAACTAGAGGGCCCTTGGACTATGTAGGTTAACTAGCGGGCACTTGGACTATCTAGTTTACCTAGCGGGCACTTGGACTATGTAGGTTAACTAGCGGGCCCTTGGACTAACTAGGTTACATAGCTGGAACTTGGACTATATAGGTTACCTTGCGGGCACTTGGACTATGTAGGTTAACCAAAGACACTTGGACGATCTAGGTTAAATAGTGGGCCCTTGGACTATGTAGGTTAACGAACGGGCATTTGGACTATGTAGGTTACCTAGCGGGCACTTGGACTTATTGGTTAACGAATGGGCATTTCGACTATGTATGTTGCATAGCGGGCAATTGGATTATCTAGGTTAGGTAACGGGCACTTGGACTATCTAGGTTACCTAGAGGGAACTTGGACTATGTAGGTTACCTAGCGGGCACTTGGACTATCTAGGTTACCTAACGGGCACTTGTACTATCTTGGTTTCTTAGCGGGCACTTGGACTATATACATTACCTAGCGGGCCCTTGGACTATGTAGGTTACCTAGTGGGCACTTGGACTATCTAGGTTAACGAAAGGGCACTTGGACTATGTAGGTTACCTAGCGGCACTTGGATTATCTAGTTTAGCTAACAGGAACTTGGAATATCTAGGTTACCTTGCGGGCACTTGTACTATCTAGGTTACCTAACGGGAACTTGGACTATGTAGGTTAACTAGCGTACACTTGGACGATCTAGTTTACCTAGCGGGCACTTGGAATATCTAGGTTAACTAGGGGGCCCTTGGACTATGTAGGATAACTAGCGGGCACTTGGACTATCTAGTTTACCTAGCGGGCACTTGGACTATGTAGGTTAACAAGCGGGCCCTGGGACTATCTAGGTTACATAGTGGAACTTGGACTATAAAGCTTACCTTGCGGGCACTTGGACTATGTAGGTTAACAAAAGACACTTGAACGATCTATGTTAAATAGTGGGCCCTTGGACTATGTAGGTTAACGAACGGGCCTTTGGACTATGTTGGTTACCTAGCGGGCACTTGGACTTCTAGGTTAACGAATGGGCACTTGGACGATGAATGTTGCATAGCGGGCAATTGGATTATCTAGGTTAGGTAATGGGCACTTGGACTATCTAGGTTACCTAGCGGGAACTTGGACTATGTAGGTTACCTAGCGGGCACTTGGACTATCTAGGTTTCTTAGCGGGCACTTGGACTATATAGGTTACCTAGCGGGCATTTGGACTTTGTAGGTTACCTAGCGGGCACTTGCACTATCTAGGTTACCTAGCGGGCACTTGGACAATGTAGGTTAATTAGCGGGCACTTGGACTATCTAGGTTACCGAACGGGCATTTGGACTATGTAGGTTACCTAGCGGGCACTTGGACTTCTAGGTTAATGAATCGGCACTTGGACTATGTATGTTGCATAGCGGGCAATTGGATTATCTAGGTTAGGTAACGGGCACTTAGACTATCTAGGTTACCTAGCGGGACTTGGACTATGTAGGTTACCTAGCGGGCACTTGGACTATCTAGGTTACCTAACGGGCACTTGGACTATCTTGGTTTCTTAGCGGGCACTTGGACTATATAGGTCACCTAGCGGGTCCTTGGACTATGTAGGTTACCTGTTGGGCACTTGGACTATCTAGGTTAACGAATGGGCATTTTTACTATGTATGTTGCATAGCGGGCAATTGGATTATCTAGGTTAGGTAACGGGCACTTGGACTATCTAGGTTACCTAGCGGGAACTTGGACTATGTAGGTTACCTAGCGGGCACTTGGATTATTTAGGTTAGCTAACAGGAACTTGGAATATCTAGGTTACCTTGCGGGCACTTGTACTATCTAGGTTACCTAACGAGAACTTGGAATATGTAGGTTACCTAGCGGGCACTTGGACTATCTAGGTTAACGAAAGGGAACTTGGACTATGTATGTTGCATAGCGGGGAATTGAATTATCTAGGTTAGGTAACGGGCACTTGGACTATCTAGTTTACCTAGCGGGAACTTGGACTATGTAGGTTACCTAGCGGGCACTTGGACTATCTAGGTTTCCTAACGGGCACTTGGACTACCTTGGTTTCTTAGCGGGCACTTGGACTATATGGGTTACCTAGCGGGCACTTGGACTTTGTAGGTTACCGAGCGGCCACTTGCACTATCTAGGTTACCAAGCGGGCACTTGAACTATGTAGGTTAATTAGCGGGCACTTGGACTATCTTGGTTACCAAACGGGCATTTGGACTATGTAGGTTACTTAGCGGGCACTTGGACTTCTAGGTTAACGAGTGGGCACTTGGACTATGTATGTTGCATAGCGGGCAATTGGATCATCTAGGTTAGGTAACGGTCACTTGGACTATCTAGGTTACCTGGCGGGCACTTGGACTATCTAGGTTAACGAATGGGCATTTGGACTATGTATGTTGCATAGCGGGCAATTGGATTATCTAGGTTAGGTAACGGGCACTTGGACTATCTAGGTTACCTAGCGGGAACTTCCACTATGTAGGTTACCTAGCGGGCACTTGGACTATCTGGGTTACCTAACGGGCACTTGGACTATCTTGGTTTCTTAGCGGGCACTTGGACTATGCAGGTTACCTAGCCGGCCGTTGGACTATATAGGTTACTAAGCGGGCACTTGGACTATCTAGGTTAACGAAAGGGCACTTGGACTATGTAGGTTACCTAGCGGGCACTTGGATTATTTAGGTTAGCTAACAGGAACTTGGAATATCTAGGTTACCTTGCGGGCACTTGTACTATCTAGGTTACCTAAAGGGAACTTGGACTATGTAGGTTAACTAGCGTACACTTGGATGATCTAGGTTAACTAGCGGGCACTTGGAATATCTAGGTTAACTAGCGGGCCCTTGGACTATGTAGGCTAACTAGCGGACACTTGGAATATCTAGTTTACCTAGCGGGCACTTGGACTATGAATGTTGCATAGCGGGCAATTGGATTATCTAGGTTAGGTAATGGGCACTTGGACTATCTAGGTTACCTAGCGGGAACTTGGACTATGTAGGTTACCTAGCGGGCACTTGGACTATCTAGGTTACCTAACGGGCACTTGGACTATCTTGGTTTCTTAGCGGGCACTTGGACTATATAGGTTACCTAGCGGGCACTTGGACTTTGTAGGTTACCTAGCGGGCACTTGCACTATCTAGGTTACCTAGCGGGCACTTGGACAATGTAGGTTAATTAGCGGGCACTTGGACTATCTAGGTTACCGAACGGGCATTTGGACTATGTAGGTTACCTAGCGGGCACTTGGACTTCTAGGTTAACGAATGGGCACTTGGACTATGAATGTTGCATAGCGGGCAATTGGATTATCTAGGTTAGGTAACGGGCACTTGGACTATCTAGGTTACCTAGCGGGAACTTGGACTATGTAGGTTACCTAGCGGGCACGTGGACTATCTAGGTTACCTAACGGGCACTTGGACTATCTTGGTTTCTTAGCGGGCACTTGGACTATATAGGTCACCTAGCGGGCCCTTGGACTATGTAGATTACCTGGCGGGCACTTGGACTATCTAGGGTAACGAATGGGCATTTGGACTATGTATGTTGCATAGCGGGCAATTGGATTATCTAGGTTAGGTAACAGGCACTTGGACTATCTAGGATACCTAGGGGAACTTGGACTATGTAGGTTACCTAGGGGGCACTTGGACTATCTAGGTTACCTAACGGGCACTTGGACTATCTTGGTTTCTTAGCGGGCACTTGGACTATGTAGGTTACCTAGCCGGCCCTTGGACTATATAGGTTACCTAGCGGGCACTTGGACTATCTAGGTTAACGAAAGGGCACTTGGACTAAGTAGGTTACCTAGCGGCCACTTGGATTATTTAGGTTAGCTAACAGGAACTTGGAATATCTAGGTTACCTTGCGGGCACTTGTACTATCTAGGTTACCTAACGGGAACTTGGACTATGTAGGTTAACTAGCGTACACTTGGACGATCTAGGTTAACTAGCGGGCACTTGGAATATCTAGGTTAACTAGCGGGCCCTTGGACTATGTAGGTTAAGTAGCGGGCACTTGGACGATCTAGTTTACCTAGCGGGCACTTGGACTATGTAGGTTAACTAGCGGGCCCTGGGACTATCTAGGTTACATAGCTGGAACTTGGACTATATAGGTTACCTTGCGGGCACTTGGACTATGTAGGTTAACAAAAGACACTTGAACGATCTATGTTAAATAGTGGGCCCTTGGACTATGTAGGTTAACGAACGGGCATTTGGACTATGTAGGTTACCTAGCGGGCACTTGGACTTCTAGGTTAACGAATGGGCACTTGGACTATGAATGTTGCATAGCGGGCAATTGGATTATCTAGGTTAGGTAATGGGCACTTGTACTATCTAGGTTACCTAGCGGGAACTTGGACTATGTAGGTTACCTAGCGGGCACTTGGACTATCTAGTTTACCTAACGGGCACGTGGACTATCTTGGTTTCTTAGCGGGCACTTGGACTATATAGGTTACCTAGCGGGCACTTGGACTTTGTAGGTTACCTAGAGGGCACTTGCACTATCTAGGTTACCTAGCGGGCACTTGGACTATGTAGGTTAATTAGCGGGCACTTGGACTCTCTAGGTTACCGAACGGGCATTTGGACTATGTAGATTACCTAGCGGGCACTTGGACTTCTAGGTTAACGAATGGGCACTTGGACTATGTATGTTGCATAGCGGGCAATTGGATTATCTAGGTTAGGTAATGGGCACTTGGACTATCTAGGTTACCTAGCAGGAACTTGGACTATGTAGGTTACCTAGCGGGCACTTGGACTCTCTAGGTTACCCAACGGGCACTTGGACTATCTTGGTTTCTTAGCGGGCACTTGGACTATATAGGTTACCTAGCGGGCCCTTGGACTATGTAGGTTACCTAGCGGGCACTTGGACTATCTAGGTTAACGAAAGGGCACTTGGACTATGTATGTTGCATAGCGGGCAATTGGATTATCTAGGTTAGGTAACGGACACTTGGACTATCTAGGTTACCTAGCGGGAACTTGGACTATGTAGGTTACCTATCGGGCACTTGGACTCTCTAGGTTACCCAACGGGCACTTTGACTATCTAGGTTACATAGCGGGCACTTGGACTATGTAGGTTACCTAGCGGGCACTTGGACTATCTAGGTTACCTAGCGGTCACTTCCACAGTCTAGGTTACCTAGCGGGCACTTGGACTATCTAGGTTACCTAACGGGCACTTGGACTATCTTGGTTTCTTAGCGGGCACTTGGACTATATAGGTTACCTAGCGGGCCCTTGGACTATGTAGGTTACCTAGCGGGCACTTGGACTATCTAGGTTAACGAAAGGGAACTTGGACTATGTATGTTGCATAGCGGGCAATTGAATTATCTAGGTTATGTAACGGGCACTTGGACTATCTAGGTTACCTAGCGGGAACTTGGACTATGTAGGTTACCTAGCGGGCACTTGGACTTTGTAGGTTACCTAGCGGGCACTTGCACTATCTAGGTTACCTAGCGGGCACTTGGACAATGTAGGTTAATTAGCGGGCACTTGGACTATCTAGGTTACCGAACGGGCATTTGGGCTATGTAGGTTACCTAGCGGGCACTTGGACTTCTAGGTTAATGAATGGGCACTTGGACTATGTATGTTGCATAGCGGGCAATTGGATTATCTAGGTTAGGTAACGGGCACTTAGACTATCTAGGTTACCTAGCGGGACTTGGACTATGTAGGTTACCTAGCGGGCACTTGGACTATCTAGGTTACCTAACGGGCACTTGGACTATCTTGGTTTCTTAGCGGGCACTTGGACTATATAGGTCACCTAGCGGGTCCTTGGACTATGTAGGTTACCTGGTGGGCACTTGGACTATCTAGGTTAACGAATGGGCATTTTTACTATGTATGTTGCATAGCGGGCAATTGGATTATCTAGGTTAGGTAACGGGCACTTGGACTATCTAGGTTACCTAGCGGGAACTTGGACTATGTAGGTTACCTAGCGGGCACTTGGATTATTTAGGTTAGCTAACAGGAACTTGGAATATCTAGGTTACCTTGCGGGCACTTGTACTATCTAGGTTACCTAACGAGAACTTGGAATATGTAGGTTACCTAGCGGGCACTTGGACTATCTAGGTTAACGAAAGGGAACTTGGACTATGTATGTTGCATAGCGGGCAATTGAATTATCTAGGTTAGGTAACGGGCACTTGGACTATCTAGGTTACCTAGCGGGAACTTGGACTATGTAGGTTACCTAGCGGGCACTTGGACTATCTAGGTTTCCTAACGGGCACTTGGACTATCTTGGTTTCTTAGCGGGCACTTGGACTATATGGGTTACCTAGCGGGCACTTGGACTTTGTAGGTTACCTAGCGGGCACTTGCACTATCTAGGTTACCAAGCGGGCACTTGAACTATGTAGGTTAATTAGCGGGCACTTGGACTATCTTGGTTACCAAACGGGCATTTGGACTATGTAGGTTACTTAGCGGGCACTTGGACTTCTAGGTTAACGAATGGGCACTTGGACTATGTATGTTGCATAGCGAGCAATTGGATCATCTAGGTTAGGTAACGGTCACTTGGACTATCTAGGTTACCTGGCGGGCACTTGGACTATCTAGGTTAACGAATGGGCATTTGGACTATGTATGTTGCATAGCGGGCAATTGGATTATCTAGGTTAGGTAACGGGCACTTGGACTATCTAGGTTACCTAGCGGGAACTTGCACTATGTAGGTTACCTAGCAGGCACTTGGACTATCTAGGTTACCTAACGGGCACTTGGACTATCTTGGTTTCTTAGCGGGCACTTGGACTATGCAGGTTACCTAGCCGGCCGTTGGACTATATAGGTTACTAAGCGGGCACTTGGACTATCTAGGTTAACGAAAGGGCACTTGGACTATGTAGGTTACCTAGCGGGCACTTGGATTATTTAGGTTAGCTAACAGGAACTTGGAATATCTAGGTTACCTTGTGGGCACTTGTACTATCTAGGTTACCTAAAGGGAACTTGGACTATGTAGGTTAACTAGCGTACACTTGGATGATCTAGGTTAACTAGCGGGCACTTGGAATATCTAGGTTAACTAGCGGGCCCTTGGACTATGTAGGTTAACTAGCGTACACTTGGATGATCTAGGTTAACTAGCGGGCACTTGGACTATGAATGTTGCATAGCGGGCAATTGGATAATCTAGGTTAGGTAATGGGCACTTGGACTATCTAGTTTACCTAGCGGGCACTTGGACTATGTAGGTTAACTAGCGGGCCCTGGGACTATCTAGGTTACATAGCTGGAACTTGGACTATATAGGTTACCTTGCGGGCACTTGGATTTTGTAGGTTAACAAAAGACACTTGAACGATCTATGTTAAATAGTGGGCCCTTGGACTATGTAGGTTAACGAACGGGCATTTGGACTTTGTAGGTTACTTGGCGGGCACTTGGACTTCTAGGTTAACGAATGGGCACTTGGACTATGAATGTTGCATAGCGGGGAATTGGATTATCTAGATTAGGTAATGGGCACTTGCACTATCTAGGTTACCTAGCGGGAACTTGGACTATGTAGGTTACCTAGCGGGCACTTGGACTATCTAGGTTACCTAACGGGCACTTGGACTATCTTGGTTTCTTAGCGGGCACTTGGACTATATAGGTTACCTAGCGGGCACTTGGACTTTGTAGGTTACCTAGCGGGCACTTGCACTATCTAGGTTACCTAGCGGGCACTTGGACAATGTAGGTTAATTAGCGGGCACTTGGACTATCTAGGTTACCGAACGGGCATTTGGACTATGTAGGTTACCTAGCGGGCACTTGGACTTCTAGGTTAACGAATGGGCACTTGGACTATGTATGTTGCATAGCGGGCAATTGGATTATCTAGGTTAGGTAACGGGCACTTGGACTATCTAGGATACCTAGGGGAACTTGGACTATGTAGGTTACCTAGGGGGCACTTGGACTATCTAGGTTACCTAACGGGCACTTGGACTATCTTGGTTTCTTAGCGGGCACTTGGACTATGTAGGTTACCTAGCCGGCCCTTGGACTATATAGGTTACCTAGCGGGCACTTGGACTTCTAGGTTAACGAATGGGCACTTGGACTATGTATGTTGCATAGCGGGCAATTGGATTATCTAGGTTAGGTAACGGGCACTTGGACTATCTAGGATACCTAGGGGAACTTGGACTATGTAGGTTACCTAGGGGGCACTTGGACTATCTAGGTTACCTAACGGGCACTTGGACTATCTTGGTTTCTTAGCGGGCACTTGGACTATGTAGGTTACCTAGCCGGCCCTTGGACTATATAGGTTACCTAGCGGGCACTTGGACTATCTAGGTTAACGAAAGGGCACTTGGACTATGTAGGTTACCTAGCGGCCACTTGGATTATTTAGGTTAGCTAACAGGAACTTGGAATATCTAGGTTACCTTGCGGGCACTTGTACTATCTAGGTTACCTAACGGGAACTTGGACTATGTAGGTTAACTAGCGTACACTTGGACGATCTAGGTTAACTAGCGGGCACTTGGAATATCTAGGTTAACTAGCGGGCCCTTGGACTATGTAGGTTAAGTAGCGGGCACTTGGACGATCTAGTTTACCTAGCGGGCACTTGGACTATGTAGGTTAACAAAAGACACTTGAACGATCTAGGTTAAATAGTGGGCCCTTGGACTATGTAGGTTAACGAACGGGCATTTGGACTATGTAGGTTACCTAGCGGGCACTTGGACTTCTAGGTTAACGAATGGGCACTTGGACTATGAATGTTGCATAGCGGGCAATTGTATTATCTAGGTTAGGTAATGGGCACTTGGACTATCTAGGTTACCTAGCGGGAACTTGGACTATGTCGGTTACCTAGCGGGCACTTGGACTATCTAGGTTACCTAACGGGCACTTGGACTATCTTGGTTTCTTAGCGGGCACTTGGACTATATAGGTTACCTAGCAGGCACTTGGACTTTTAAGGTTACCTAGCGGGCACTTGCACTATCTAGGTTACCTAGCGGGCACTTAGACTATGTAGGTTAATTAGCGGGCACTTGGAATATCTAGGTTACCTAACGGGCATTTGGACTATGTAGATTACCTAGCGGGCACTTGGACTTCTAGATTAACGAATGGGCACTTGGACTATGTATGGTGCATAGCGGGCAATTGGATTATCTAGGTTAGGTAATGGGCACTTGGACTATCTAGGTTACCTAGCGGGAACTTGGACTATGTCGGTTACCTAGCGGGCACTTGGACTCTCTAGGTTACCCAACGGGCACTTGGACTATCTTGGTTTCTTAGCAGGCACTTGGACTATATAGGTTACCTAGCGGGCCCTTGGACTATGTAGGTTACCTAGCGGGCACTTGGACTATCTAGATTAACGAAAGGGCACTTGGACAATGTATGTTGCATAGCGGGCAATTGGATTATCTAAGTTAGGTAATGGGCACTTGGACTATCTAGGTTACCTAGCGGGAACTTGGACTATGTAGGTTACCTAGCGGGCACTTGGACTATCTAGGTTACCTAACGGGCACTTGGACTATCTTGGTTTCTTAGCGGGCACTTGGACTATCTTGGTTACCTAGCGGGCACTTGGACTATGTAGGTTAATTAGCGGGCACGTGGACTATCTAGGTTACTGAACGGGCATTTGGACTATGTAGGTTACCTAGCGGGCACTTGGACTTCTAGGTTAACGAATGGGCACTTGGACTATGTATGTTGCATAGCGGGCAATTGGATTATCTAGGTTAGGTAATGGGCACTTGGACTATCTAGGTTTCCTAGCGGTAACTTGGACGATGTAGGTTACCTAGCTGGCACTTGGACTATCTAGGTTACCTAACGGGCACATGGACAATCTTGGTTTCTTAGCGGGCACTTGGACTATATAGGTTACCTAGCGGGCACTTGGACTTTGTAGGTTACCTAGCGGGCACTTGCACTATCTAGGTTACCTAGCGGGCACTTGGACTATGTAGGTTAATTAGCTGGCACTTGGACTATCTAGGTTACCGAACGGGCATTTGGACTATGTAGGTTACCTAGCGGGCACTTGGACTTCTAGGTTAACGAATGGGCACTTGGACTATGTATGTTGCATAGCGGGCAATTGGATTATCTAGGTTAGGTAATGGGCACTTGGACTATCTAGGTTACCTAGCGGGGACTTGGACTATGTAGGTTACTTAGCGGGCACTTGGACTCTCTAGGTTACCCAACGGGCACTTGGAGTATCTTGGTTTCTAAGCGGGCAATTAGACTATATAGGTTACCTAGCGGGCCCTTGGACTATGTAGGTTACCTAGCGGGCACTTGGACTATCTAGGTTAACGAAAGGGCACTTGGAATATGTATGTTGCATAGCGGGCAATTGGATTATCTAGGTTAGGTAACGGGCACTTGGACTATCTAGGTTACCTAGCGGGAACTTGGACTATGTAGGTTACCTAGCGGGCACTTGGACTATGTAGGTTACCTAACGGGAACTTGGACTATCTTGGTTTCTTAGCGGGCACTTGGACTATCTAGGTTACCTAGCGGGAACATGGACTATGTAGGTTACCTAGCGGGCACTTGGACTATCTAGGTTACCTAACGGGCACTTGGACTATCTTGGTTTCTTAGCGGGCACTTGGACTATATAGGTTACCTAGCGGGCACTTGGACTTTGTAGGTTACCTAGCGGGCACTTGCACTATCTAGGTTACCTAGCGGGCACTTGGACAATGTAGGTTAATTAGCGGGCACTTGGACTATCTAGGTTACCGAACGGGCATTTGGACTATGTAGGTTACCTAGCGGGCACTTGGACTTCTAGGTTAACGAATGGGCACTTGGACTATGTATGTTGCATAGCGGGCAATTGGATTATCTAGGTTAGGTAATGGGCACTTGCACTATCTAGGTTACCTAGCGGGAACTTGGACTATGTAGGTTACCTAGCGGGCACTTGGACTATCTAGGTTACCTAACGGGCACTTGGACTATCTTGGTTTCTTAGCGGGCACTTGGACTATATAGGTTACCTAGCGGGCACTTGGACTTTGTAGGTTACCTAGCGGGCACTTGCACTATCTAGGTTACCTAGCGGGCACTTGGACAATGTAGGTTAATTAGCGGGCACTTGGACTATCTAGGTTACCGAACGGGCATTTGGACTATGTAGGTTACCTAGCGGGCACTTGGACTTCTAGGTTAACGAATGGGCACTTGGACTATGTATGTTGCATAGCGGGCAATTGGATTATCTAGGTTAGGTAACGGGCACTTAGACTATCTAGGTTACCTAGCGGGACTTGGACTATGTAGGTTACCTAGCGGGCACTTGGACTATCTAGGTTACCTAACGGGCACTTGGACTATCTTGGTTTCTTAGCGGGCACTTGGACTATATAGGTCACCTAGCGGGTCCTTGGACTATGTAGGTTACCTGTTGGGCACTTGGACTATCTAGGTTAACGAATGGGCATTTTTACTATGTATGTTGCATAGCGGGCAATTGGATTATCTAGGTTAGGTAACGGGCACTTGGACTATCTAGGTTACCTAGCGGGAACTTGGACTATGTAGGTTACCTAGCGGGCACTTGGATTATTTAGGTTAGCTAACAGGAACTTGGAATATCTAGGTTACCTTGCGGGCACTTGTACTATCTAGGTTACCTAACGAGAACTTGGAATATGTAGGTTACCTAGCGGGCACTTGGACTATCTAGGTTAACGAAAGGGAACTTGGACTATGTATGTTGCATAGCGGGGAATTGAATTATCTAGGTTAGGTAACGGGCACTTGGACTATCTAGGTTACCTAGCGGGAACTTGGACTATGTAGGTTACCTAGCGGGCACTTGGACTATCTAGGTTTCCTAACGGGCACTTGGACTATCTTGGTTTCTTAGCGGGCACTTGGACTATATGGGTTACCTAGCGGGCACTTGGACTTTGTAGGTTACCGAGCGGCCACTTGCACTATCTAGGTTACCAAGCGGGCACTTGAACTATGTAGGTTAATTAGCGGGCACTTGGACTATCTTGGTTACCAAACGGGCATTTGGACTATGTAGGTTACTTAGCGGGCACTTGGACTTCTAGGTTAACGAGTGGGCACTTGGACTATGTATGTTGCATAGCGGGCAATTGGATCATCTAGGTTAGGTAACGGTCACTTGGACTATCTAGGTTACCTGGCGGGCACTTGGACTATCTAGGTTAACGAATGGGCATTTGGACTATGTATGTTGCATAGCGGGCAATTGGATTATCTAGGTTAGGTAACGGGCACTTGGACTATCTAGGTTACCTAGCGGGAACTTCCACTATGTAGGTTACCTAGCGGGCACTTGGACTATCTGGGTTACCTAACGGGCACTTGGACTATCTTGGTTTCTTAGCGGGCACTTGGACTATGCAGGTTACCTAGCCGGCCGTTGGACTATATAGGTTACTAAGCGGGCACTTGGACTATCTAGGTTAACGAAAGGGCACTTGGACTATGTAGGTTACCTAGCGGGCACTTGGATTATTTAGGTTAGCTAACAGGAACTTGGAATATCTAGGTTACCTTGCGGGCACTTGTACTATCTAGGTTACCTAAAGGGAACTTGGACTATGTAGGTTAACTAGCGTACACTTGGATGATCTAGGTTAACTAGCGGGCACTTGGAATATCTAGGTTAACTAGCGGGCCCTTGGACTATGTAGGCTAACTAGCGGGCACTTGGAATATCTAGTTTACCTAGCGGGCACTTGGACTATGAATGTTGCATAGCGGGCAATTGGATTATCTAGGTTAGGTAATGGGCACTTGGACTATCTAGTTTACCTAGCGGGCACTTGGACTATGTAGGTTAACTAGCGGGCCCTGGGACTATCTAGGTTACATAGCTGGAACTTGGACTATATAGGTTACCTTGCGGGCACTTGGACTATGTAGGTTAACAAAAGACACTTGAACGATCTATGTTAAATAGTGGGCCCTTGGACTATGTAGGTTAACGAACGGGCATTTGGACTTTGTAGGTTACCTAGCGGGCACTTGGACTTCTAGGTTAACGAATGGGCACTTGGACTATGAATGTTGCATAGCGGGGAATTGGATTATCTAGATTAGGTAATGGGCACTTGGACTATCTAGGTTACCTAGCGGGAACTTGGACTATGTAGGTTACCTAGCGGGCACTTGGACTATCTAGGTTACCTAACGGGCACTTGGACTATCTTGGTTTCTTAGCGGGCACTTGGACTATATAGGTTACCTAGCGGGCACTTGGACTTTGTAGGTTACCTAGCGGGCACTTGCACTATCTAGGTTACCTAGCGGGCACTTGGACAATGTAGGTTAATTAGCGGGCACTTGGACTATCTAGGTTACCGAACGGGCATTTGGACTATGTAGGTTACCTAGCGGGCACTTGGACTTCTAGGTTAACGAATGGGCACTTGGACTATGAATGTTGCATAGCGGGCAATTGGATTATCTAGGTTAGGTAACGGGCACTTGGACTATCTAGGTTACCTAGCGGGAACTTGGACTATGTAGGTTACCTAGCGGGCACGTGGACTATCTAGGTTACCTAACGGGCACTTGGACTATCTTGGTTTCTTAGCGGGCACTTGGACTATATAGGTCACCTAGCGGGCCCTTGGACTATGTAGATTACCTGGCGGGCACTTGGACTATCTAGGGTAACGAATGGGCATTTGGACTATGTATGTTGCATAGCGGGCAATTGGATTATCTAGGTTAGGTAACAGGCACTTGGACTATCTAGGATACCTAGGGGAACTTGGACTATGTAGGTTACCTAGGGGGCACTTGGACTATCTAGGTTACCTAACGGGCACTTGGACTATCTTGGTTTCTTAGCGGGCACTTGGACTATGTAGGTTACCTAGCCGGCCCTTGGACTATATAGGTTACCTAGCGGGCACTTGGACTATCTAGGTTAACGAAAGGGCACTTGGACTAAGTAGGTTACCTAGCGGCCACTTGGATTATTTAGGTTAGCTAACAGGAACTTGGAATATCTAGGTTACCTTGCGGGCACTTGTACTATCTAGGTTACCTAACGGGAACTTGGACTATGTAGGTTAACTAGCGTACACTTGGACGATCTAGGTTAACTAGCGGGCACTTGGAATATCTAGGTTAACTAGCGGGCCCTTGGACTATGTAGGTTAAGTAGCGGGCACTTGGACGATCTAGTTTACCTAGCGGGCACTTGGACTATGTAGGTTAACTAGCGGGCCCTGGGACTATCTAGGTTACATAGCTGGAACTTGGACTATATAGGTTACCTTGCGGGCACTTGGACTATGTAGGTTAACAAAAGACACTTGAACGATCTATGTTAAATAGTGGGCCCTTGGACTATGTAGGTTAACGAACGGGCATTTGGACTATGTAGGTTACCTAGCGGGCACTTGGACTTCTAGGTTAACGAATGGGCACTTGGACTATGAATGTTGCATAGCGGGCAATTGGATTATCTAGGTTAGGTAATGGGCACTTGTACTATCTAGGTTACCTAGCGGGAACTTGGACTATGTAGGTTACCTAGCGGGCACTTGGACTATCTAGTTTACCTAACGGGCACGTGGACTATCTTGGTTTCTTAGCGGGCACTTGGACTATATAGGTTACCTAGCGGGCACTTGGACTTTGTAGGTTACCTAGAGGGCACTTGCACTATCTAGGTTACCTAGCGGGCACTTGGACTATGTAGGTTAATTAGCGGGCACTTGGACTCTCTAGGTTACCGAACGGGCATTTGGACTATGTAGATTACCTAGCGGGCACTTGGACTTCTAGGTTAACGAATGGGCACTTGGACTATGTATGTTGCATAGCGGGCAATTGGATTATCTAGGTTAGGTAATGGGCACTTGGACTATCTAGGTTACCTAGCAGGAACTTGGACTATGTAGGTTACCTAGCGGGCACTTGGACTCTCTAGGTTACCCAACGGGCACTTGGACTATCTTGGTTTCTTAGCGGGCACTTGGACTATATAGGTTACCTAGCGGGCCCTTGGACTATGTAGGTTACCTAGCGGGCACTTGGACTATCTAGGTTAACGAAAGGGCACTTGGACTATGTATGTTGCATAGCGGGCAATTGGATTATCTAGGTTAGGTAACGGACACTTGGACTATCTAGGTTACCTAGCGGGAACTTGGACTATGTAGGTTACCTATCGGGCACTTGGACTCTCTAGGTTACCCAACGGGCACTTTGACTATCTAGGTTACATAGCGGGCACTTGGACTATGTAGGTTACCTAGCGGGCACTTGGACTATCTAGGTTACCTAGCGGTCACTTCCACAGTCTAGGTTACCTAGCGGGCACTTGGACTATCTAGGTTACCTAACGGGCACTTGGACTATCTTGGTTTCTTAGCGGGCACTTGGACTATATAGGTTACCTAGCGGGCCCTTGGACTATGTAGGTTACCTAGCGGGCACTTGGACTATCTAGGTTAACGAAAGGGAACTTGGACTATGTATGTTGCATAGCGGGCAATTGAATTATCTAGGTTATGTAACGGGCACTTGGACTATCTAGGTTACCTAGCGGGAACTTGGACTATGTAGGTTACCTAGCGGGCACTTGGACTTTGTAGGTTACCTAGCGGGCACTTGCACTATCTAGGTTACCTAGCGGGCACTTGGACAATGTAGGTTAATTAGCGGGCACTTGGACTATCTAGGTTACCGAACGGGCATTTGGGCTATGTAGGTTACCTAGCGGGCACTTGGACTTCTAGGTTAATGAATGGGCACTTGGACTATGTATGTTGCATAGCGGGCAATTGGATTATCTAGGTTAGGTAACGGGCACTTAGACTATCTAGGTTACCTAGCGGGACTTGGACTATGTAGGTTACCTAGCGGGCACTTGGACTATCTAGGTTACCTAACGGGCACTTGGACTATCTTGGTTTCTTAGCGGGCACTTGGACTATATAGGTCACCTAGCGGGTCCTTGGACTATGTAGGTTACCTGGTGGGCACTTGGACTATCTAGGTTAACGAAAGGGCACTTGGACAATGTATGTTGCATAGCGGGCAATTGGATTATCTAAGTTAGGTAATGGGCACTTGGACTATCTAGGTTACCTAGCGGGAACTTGGACTATGTAGGTTACCTAGCGGGCACTTGGACTATCTAGGTTACCTAACGGGCACTTGGACTATCTTGGTTTCTTAGCGGGCACTTGGACTATCTTGGTTACCTAGCGGGCACTTGGACTATGTAGGTTAATTAGCGGGCACGTGGACTATCTAGGTTACTGAACGGGCATTTGGACTATGTAGGTTACCTAGCGGGCACTTGGACTTCTAGGTTAACGAATGGGCACTTGGACTATGTATGTTGCATAGCGGGCAATTGGATTATCTAGGTTAGGTAATGGGCACTTGGACTATCTAGGTTTCCTAGCGGTAACTTGGACGATGTAGGTTACCTAGCTGGCACTTGGACTATCTAGGTTACCTAACGGGCACATGGACAATCTTGGTTTCTTAGCGGGCACTTGGACTATATAGGTTACCTAGCGGGCACTTGGACTTTGTAGGTTACCTAGCGGGCACTTGCACTATCTAGGTTACCTAGCGGGCACTTGGACTATGTAGGTTAATTAGCTGGCACTTGGACTATCTAGGTTACCGAACGGGCATTTGGACTATGTAGGTTACCTAGCGGGCACTTGGACTTCTAGGTTAACGAATGGGCACTTGGACTATGTATGTTGCATAGCGGGCAATTGGATTATCTAGGTTAGGTAATGGGCACTTGGACTATCTAGGTTACCTAGCGGGGACTTGGACTATGTAGGTTACTTAGCGGGCACTTGGACTCTCTAGGTTACCCAACGGGCACTTGGAGTATCTTGGTTTCTAAGCGGGCAATTAGACTATATAGGTTACCTAGCGGGCCCTTGGACTATGTAGGTTACCTAGCGGGCACTTGGACTATCTAGGTTAACGAAAGGGCACTTGGAATATGTATGTTGCATAGCGGGCAATTGGATTATCTAGGTTAGGTAACGGGCACTTGGACTATCTAGGTTACCTAGCGGGAACTTGGACTATGTAGGTTACCTAGCGGGCACTTGGACTATGTAGGTTACCTAACGGGAACTTGGACTATCTTGGTTTCTTAGCGGGCACTTGGACTATCTAGGTTACCTAGCGGGAACATGGACTATGTAGGTTACCTAGCGGGCACTTGGACTATCTAGGTTACCTAACGGGCACTTGGACTATCTTGGTTTCTTAGCGGGCACTTGGACTATATAGGTTACCTAGCGGGCACTTGGACTTTGTAGGTTACCTAGCGGGCACTTGCACTATCTAGGTTACCTAGCGGGCACTTGGACAATGTAGGTTAATTAGCGGGCACTTGGACTATCTAGGTTACCGAACGGGCATTTGGACTATGTAGGTTACCTAGCGGGCACTTGGACTTCTAGGTTAACGAATGGGCACTTGGACTATGTATGTTGCATAGCGGGCAATTGGATTATCTAGGTTAGGTAATGGGCACTTGCACTATCTAGGTTACCTAGCGGGAACTTGGACTATGTAGGTTACCTAGCGGGCACTTGGACTATCTAGGTTACCTAACGGGCACTTGGACTATCTTGGTTTCTTAGCGGGCACTTGGACTATATAGGTTACCTAGCGGGCACTTGGACTTTGTAGGTTACCTAGCGGGCACTTGCACTATCTAGGTTACCTAGCGGGCACTTGGACAATGTAGGTTAATTAGCGGGCACTTGGACTATCTAGGTTACCGAACGGGCATTTGGACTATGTAGGTTACCTAGCGGGCACTTGGACTTCTAGGTTAACGAATGGGCACTTGGACTATGTATGTTGCATAGCGGGCAATTGGATTATCTAGGTTAGGTAACGGGCACTTAGACTATCTAGGTTACCTAGCGGGACTTGGACTATGTAGGTTACCTAGCGGGCACTTGGACTATCTAGGTTACCTAACGGGCACTTGGACTATCTTGGTTTCTTAGCGGGCACTTGGACTATATAGGTCACCTAGCGGGTCCTTGGACTATGTAGGTTACCTGTTGGGCACTTGGACTATCTAGGTTAACGAATGGGCATTTTTACTATGTATGTTGCATAGCGGGCAATTGGATTATCTAGGTTAGGTAACGGGCACTTGGACTATCTAGGTTACCTAGCGGGAACTTGGACTATGTAGGTTACCTAGCGGGCACTTGGATTATTTAGGTTAGCTAACAGGAACTTGGAATATCTAGGTTACCTTGCGGGCACTTGTACTATCTAGGTTACCTAACGAGAACTTGGAATATGTAGGTTACCTAGCGGGCACTTGGACTATCTAGGTTAACGAAAGGGAACTTGGACTATGTATGTTGCATAGCGGGGAATTGAATTATCTAGGTTAGGTAACGGGCACTTGGACTATCTAGGTTACCTAGCGGGAACTTGGACTATGTAGGTTACCTAGCGGGCACTTGGACTATCTAGGTTTCCTAACGGGCACTTGGACTATCTTGGTTTCTTAGCGGGCACTTGGACTATATGGGTTACCTAGCGGGCACTTGGACTTTGTAGGTTACCGAGCGGCCACTTGCACTATCTAGGTTACCAAGCGGGCACTTGAACTATGTAGGTTAATTAGCGGGCACTTGGACTATCTTGGTTACCAAACGGGCATTTGGACTATGTAGGTTACTTAGCGGGCACTTGGACTTCTAGGTTAACGAGTGGGCACTTGGACTATGTATGTTGCATAGCGGGCAATTGGATCATCTAGGTTAGGTAACGGTCACTTGGACTATCTAGGTTACCTGGCGGGCACTTGGACTATCTAGGTTAACGAATGGGCATTTGGACTATGTATGTTGCATAGCGGGCAATTGGATTATCTAGGTTAGGTAACGGGCACTTGGACTATCTAGGTTACCTAGCGGGAACTTCCACTATGTAGGTTACCTAGCGGGCACTTGGACTATCTGGGTTACCTAACGGGCACTTGGACTATCTTGGTTTCTTAGCGGGCACTTGGACTATGCAGGTTACCTAGCCGGCCGTTGGACTATATAGGTTACTAAGCGGGCACTTGGACTATCTAGGTTAACGAAAGGGCACTTGGACTATGTAGGTTACCTAGCGGGCACTTGGATTATTTAGGTTAGCTAACAGGAACTTGGAATATCTAGGTTACCTTGCGGGCACTTGTACTATCTAGGTTACCTAAAGGGAACTTGGACTATGTAGGTTAACTAGCGTACACTTGGATGATCTAGGTTAACTAGCGGGCACTTGGAATATCTAGGTTAACTAGCGGGCCCTTGGACTATGTAGGCTAACTAGCGGGCACTTGGAATATCTAGTTTACCTAGCGGGCACTTGGACTATGAATGTTGCATAGCGGGCAATTGGATTATCTAGGTTAGGTAATGGGCACTTGGACTATCTAGTTTACCTAGCGGGCACTTGGACTATGTAGGTTAACTAGCGGGCCCTGGGACTATCTAGGTTACATAGCTGGAACTTGGACTATATAGGTTACCTTGCGGGCACTTGGACTATGTAGGTTAACAAAAGACACTTGAACGATCTATGTTAAATAGTGGGCCCTTGGACTATGTAGGTTAACGAACGGGCATTTGGACTTTGTAGGTTACCTAGCGGGCACTTGGACTTCTAGGTTAACGAATGGGCACTTGGACTATGAATGTTGCATAGCGGGGAATTGGATTATCTAGATTAGGTAATGGGCACTTGGACTATCTAGGTTACCTAGCGGGAACTTGGACTATGTAGGTTACCTAGCGGGCACTTGGACTATCTAGGTTACCTAACGGGCACTTGGACTATCTTGGTTTCTTAGCGGGCACTTGGACTATATAGGTTACCTAGCGGGCACTTGGACTTTGTAGGTTACCTAGCGGGCACTTGCACTATCTAGGTTACCTAGCGGGCACTTGGACAATGTAGGTTAATTAGCGGGCACTTGGACTATCTAGGTTACCGAACGGGCATTTGGACTATGTAGGTTACCTAGCGGGCACTTGGACTTCTAGGTTAACGAATGGGCACTTGGACTATGAATGTTGCATAGCGGGCAATTGGATTATCTAGGTTAGGTAACGGGCACTTGGACTATCTAGGTTACCTAGCGGGAACTTGGACTATGTAGGTTACCTAGCGGGCACGTGGACTATCTAGGTTACCTAACGGGCACTTGGACTATCTTGGTTTCTTAGCGGGCACTTGGACTATATAGGTCACCTAGCGGGCCCTTGGACTATGTAGATTACCTGGCGGGCACTTGGACTATCTAGGGTAACGAATGGGCATTTGGACTATGTATGTTGCATAGCGGGCAATTGGATTATCTAGGTTAGGTAACAGGCACTTGGACTATCTAGGATACCTAGGGGAACTTGGACTATGTAGGTTACCTAGGGGGCACTTGGACTATCTAGGTTACCTAACGGGCACTTGGACTATCTTGGTTTCTTAGCGGGCACTTGGACTATGTAGGTTACCTAGCCGGCCCTTGGACTATATAGGTTACCTAGCGGGCACTTGGACTATCTAGGTTAACGAAAGGGCACTTGGACTAAGTAGGTTACCTAGCGGCCACTTGGATTATTTAGGTTAGCTAACAGGAACTTGGAATATCTAGGTTACCTTGCGGGCACTTGTACTATCTAGGTTACCTAACGGGAACTTGGACTATGTAGGTTAACTAGCGTACACTTGGACGATCTAGGTTAACTAGCGGGCACTTGGAATATCTAGGTTAACTAGCGGGCCCTTGGACTATGTAGGTTAAGTAGCGGGCACTTGGACGATCTAGTTTACCTAGCGGGCACTTGGACTATGTAGGTTAACTAGCGGGCCCTGGGACTATCTAGGTTACATAGCTGGAACTTGGACTATATAGGTTACCTTGCGGGCACTTGGACTATGTAGGTTAACAAAAGACACTTGAACGATCTATGTTAAATAGTGGGCCCTTGGACTATGTAGGTTAACGAACGGGCATTTGGACTATGTAGGTTACCTAGCGGGCACTTGGACTTCTAGGTTAACGAATGGGCACTTGGACTATGAATGTTGCATAGCGGGCAATTGGATTATCTAGGTTAGGTAATGGGCACTTGTACTATCTAGGTTACCTAGCGGGAACTTGGACTATGTAGGTTACCTAGCGGGCACTTGGACTATCTAGTTTACCTAACGGGCACGTGGACTATCTTGGTTTCTTAGCGGGCACTTGGACTATATAGGTTACCTAGCGGGCACTTGGACTTTGTAGGTTACCTAGAGGGCACTTGCACTATCTAGGTTACCTAGCGGGCACTTGGACTATGTAGGTTAATTAGCGGGCACTTGGACTCTCTAGGTTACCGAACGGGCATTTGGACTATGTAGATTACCTAGCGGGCACTTGGACTTCTAGGTTAACGAATGGGCACTTGGACTATGTATGTTGCATAGCGGGCAATTGGATTATCTAGGTTAGGTAATGGGCACTTGGACTATCTAGGTTACCTAGCAGGAACTTGGACTATGTAGGTTACCTAGCGGGCACTTGGACTCTCTAGGTTACCCAACAGGCACTTGGACTATCTTGGTTTCTTAGCGGGCACTTGGACTATATAGGTTACCTAGCGGGCCCTTGGACTATGTAGGTTACCTAGCGGGCACTTGGACTATCTAGGTTAACGAAAGGGCACTTGGACTATGTATGTTGCATAGCGGGCAATTGGATTATCTAGGTTAGGTAACGGACACTTGGACTATCTAGGTTACCTAGCGGGAACTTGGACTATGTAGGTTACCTATCGGGCACTTGGACTCTCTAGGTTACCCAACGGGCACTTTGACTATCTAGGTTACATAGCGGGCACTTGGACTATGTAGGTTACCTAGCGGGCACTTGGACTATCTAGGTTACCTAGCGGTCACTTCCACAGTCTAGGTTACCTAGCGGGCACTTGGACTATCTAGGTTACCTAACGGGCACTTGGACTATCTTGGTTTCTTAGCGGGCACTTGGACTATATAGGTTACCTAGCGGGCCCTTGGACTATGTAGGTTACCTAGCGGGCACTTGGACTATCTAGGTTAACGAAAGGGAACTTGGACTATGTATGTTGCATAGCGGGCAATTGAATTATCTAGGTTATGTAACGGGCACTTGGACTATCTAGGTTACCTAGCGGGAACTTGGACTATGTAGGTTACCTAGCGGGCACTTGGACTATCTAGGTTACCCAACGGGCACTTGGACTATCTTGGTTTCTTAGCGGGCACTTGGACTATATAGGTTACCTAGCGGGCCCTTGGACTATGTAGGTTACCTAGCGGGCACTTGGACTATCTAGGTTAACGAAAGGGCACTTGGACTATGTATGTTGCATAGCGGGCAATTGGATTATCTAGGTTAGGTAACGGACACTTGGACTATCTAGGTTACCTAGCGGGAACTTGGACTATGTAGGTTACCTATCGGGCACTTGGACTCTCTAGGTTACCCAACGGGCACTTTGACTATCTAGGTTACATAGCGGGCACTTGGACTATGTAGGTTACCTAGCGGGCACTTGGACTATCTAGGTTACCTAGCGGTCACTTCCACAGTCTAGGTTACCTAGCGGGCACTTGGACTATCTAGGTTACCTAACGGGCACTTGGACTATCTTGGTTTCTTAGCGGGCACTTGGACTATATAGGTTACCTAGCGGGCCCTTGGACTATGTAGGTTACCTAGCGGGCACTTGGACTATCTAGGTTAACGAAAGGGAACTTGGACTATGTATGTTGCATAGCGGGCAATTGAATTATCTAGGTTATGTAACGGGCACTTGGACTATCTAGGTTACCTAGCGGGAACTTGGACTATGTAGGTTACCTAGCGGGCACTTGGACTTTGTAGGTTACCTAGCGGGCACTTGCACTATCTAGGTTACCTAGCGGGCACTTGGACAATGTAGGTTAATTAGCGGGCACTTGGACTATCTAGGTTACCGAACGGGCATTTGGGCTATGTAGGTTACCTAGCGGGCACTTGGACTTCTAGGTTAATGAATGGGCACTTGGACTATGTATGTTGCATAGCGGGCAATTGGATTATCTAGGTTAGGTAACGGGCACTTAGACTATCTAGGTTACCTAGCGGGACTTGGACTATGTAGGTTACCTAGCGGGCACTTGGACTATCTAGGTTACCTAACGGGCACTTGGACTATCTTGGTTTCTTAGCGGGCACTTGGACTATATAGGTCACCTAGCGGGTCCTTGGACTATGTAGGTTACCTGGTGGGCACTTGGACTATCTAGGTTAACGAATGGGCATTTTTACTATGTATGTTGCATAGCGGGCAATTGGATTATCTAGGTTAGGTAACGGGCACTTGGACTATCTAGGTTACCTAGCGGGAACTTGGACTATGTAGGTTACCTAGCGGGCACTTGGATTATTTAGGTTAGCTAACAGGAACTTGGAATATCTAGGTTACCTTGCGGGCACTTGTACTATCTAGGTTACCTAACGAGAACTTGGAATATGTAGGTTACCTAGCGGGCACTTGGACTATCTAGGTTAACGAAAGGGAACTTGGACTATGTATGTTGCATAGCGGGCAATTGAATTATCTAGGTTAGGTAACGGGCACTTGGACTATCTAGGTTACCTAGCGGGAACTTGGACTATGTAGGTTACCTAGCGGGCACTTGGACTATCTAGGTTTCCTAACGGGCACTTGGACTATCTTGGTTTCTTAGCGGGCACTTGGACTATATGGGTTACCTAGCGGGCACTTGGACTTTGTAGGTTACCTAGCGGGCACTTGCACTATCTAGGTTACCAAGCGGGCACTTGAACTATGTAGGTTAATTAGCGGGCACTTGGACTATCTTGGTTACCAAACGGGCATTTGGACTATGTAGGTTACTTAGCGGGCACTTGGACTTCTAGGTTAACGAATGGGCACTTGGACTATGTATGTTGCATAGCGAGCAATTGGATCATCTAGGTTAGGTAACGGTCACTTGGACTATCTAGGTTACCTGGCGGGCACTTGGACTATCTAGGTTAACGAATGGGCATTTGGACTATGTATGTTGCATAGCGGGCAATTGGATTATCTAGGTTAGGTAACGGGCACTTGGACTATCTAGGTTACCTAGCGGGAACTTGCACTATGTAGGTTACCTAGCAGGCACTTGGACTATCTAGGTTACCTAACGGGCACTTGGACTATCTTGGTTTCTTAGCGGGCACTTGGACTATGCAGGTTACCTAGCCGGCCGTTGGACTATATAGGTTACTAAGCGGGCACTTGGACTATCTAGGTTAACGAAAGGGCACTTGGACTATGTAGGTTACCTAGCGGGCACTTGGATTATTTAGGTTAGCTAACAGGAACTTGGAATATCTAGGTTACCTTGTGGGCACTTGTACTATCTAGGTTACCTAAAGGGAACTTGGACTATGTAGGTTAACTAGCGTACACTTGGATGATCTAGGTTAACTAGCGGGCACTTGGAATATCTAGGTTAACTAGCGGGCCCTTGGACTATGTAGGTTAACTAGCGTACACTTGGATGATCTAGGTTAACTAGCGGGCACTTGGACTATGAATGTTGCATAGCGGGCAATTGGATAATCTAGGTTAGGTAATGGGCACTTGGACTATCTAGTTTACCTAGCGGGCACTTGGACTATGTAGGTTAACTAGCGGGCCCTGGGACTATCTAGGTTACATAGCTGGAACTTGGACTATATAGGTTACCTTGCGGGCACTTGGATTTTGTAGGTTAACAAAAGACACTTGAACGATCTATGTTAAATAGTGGGCCCTTGGACTATGTAGGTTAACGAACGGGCATTTGGACTTTGTAGGTTACTTGGCGGGCACTTGGACTTCTAGGTTAACGAATGGGCACTTGGACTATGAATGTTGCATAGCGGGGAATTGGATTATCTAGATTAGGTAATGGGCACTTGCACTATCTAGGTTACCTAGCGGGAACTTGGACTATGTAGGTTACCTAGCGGGCACTTGGACTATCTAGGTTACCTAACGGGCACTTGGACTATCTTGGTTTCTTAGCGGGCACTTGGACTATATAGGTTACCTAGCGGGCACTTGGACTTTGTAGGTTACCTAGCGGGCACTTGCACTATCTAGGTTACCTAGCGGGCACTTGGACAATGTAGGTTAATTAGCGGGCACTTGGACTATCTAGGTTACCGAACGGGCATTTGGACTATGTAGGTTACCTAGCGGGCACTTGGACTTCTAGGTTAACGAATGGGCACTTGGACTATGTATGTTGCATAGCGGGCAATTGGATTATCTAGGTTAGGTAACGGGCACTTGGACTATCTAGGATACCTAGGGGAACTTGGACTATGTAGGTTACCTAGGGGGCACTTGGACTATCTAGGTTACCTAACGGGCACTTGGACTATCTTGGTTTCTTAGCGGGCACTTGGACTATGTAGGTTACCTAGCCGGCCCTTGGACTATATAGGTTACCTAGCGGGCACTTGGACTTCTAGGTTAACGAATGGGCACTTGGACTATGTATGTTGCATAGCGGGCAATTGGATTATCTAGGTTAGGTAACGGGCACTTGGACTATCTAGGATACCTAGGGGAACTTGGACTATGTAGGTTACCTAGGGGGCACTTGGACTATCTAGGTTACCTAACGGGCACTTGGACTATCTTGGTTTCTTAGCGGGCACTTGGACTATGTAGGTTACCTAGCCGGCCCTTGGACTATATAGGTTACCTAGCGGGCACTTGGACTATCTAGGTTAACGAAAGGGCACTTGGACTATGTAGGTTACCTAGCGGCCACTTGGATTATTTAGGTTAGCTAACAGGAACTTGGAATATCTAGGTTACCTTGCGGGCACTTGTACTATCTAGGTTACCTAACGGGAACTTGGACTATGTAGGTTAACTAGCGTACACTTGGACGATCTAGGTTAACTAGCGGGCACTTGGAATATCTAGGTTAACTAGCGGGCCCTTGGACTATGTAGGTTAAGTAGCGGGCACTTGGACGATCTAGTTTACCTAGCGGGCACTTGGACTATGTAGGTTAACAAAAGACACTTGAACGATCTAGGTTAAATAGTGGGCCCTTGGACTATGTAGGTTAACGAACGGGCATTTGGACTATGTAGGTTACCTAGCGGGCACTTGGACTTCTAGGTTAACGAATGGGCACTTGGACTATGAATGTTGCATAGCGGGCAATTGTATTATCTAGGTTAGGTAATGGGCACTTGGACTATCTAGGTTACCTAGCGGGAACTTGGACTATGTCGGTTACCTAGCGGGCACTTGGACTATCTAGGTTACCTAACGGGCACTTGGACTATCTTGGTTTCTTAGCGGGCACTTGGACTATATAGGTTACCTAGCAGGCACTTGGACTTTTAAGGTTACCTAGCGGGCACTTGCACTATCTAGGTTACCTAGCGGGCACTTGGACTATGTAGGTTAATTAGCGGGCACTTGGAATATCTAGGTTACCTAACGGGCATTTGGACTATGTAGATTACCTAGCGGGCACTTGGACTTCTAGATTAACGAATGGGCACTTGGACTATGTATGGTGCATAGCGGGCAATTGGATTATCTAGGTTAGGTAATGGGCACTTGGACTATCTAGGTTACCTAGCGGGAACTTGGACTATGTCGGTTACCTAGCGGGCACTTGGACTCTCTAGGTTACCCAACGGGCACTTGGACTATCTTGGTTTCTTAGCAGGCACTTGGACTATATAGGTTACCTAGCGGGCCCTTGGACTATGTAGGTTACCTAGCGGGCACTTGGACTATCTAGATTAACGAAAGGGCACTTGGACAATGTATGTTGCATAGCGGGCAATTGGATTATCTAAGTTAGGTAATGGGCACTTGGACTATCTAGGTTACCTAGCGGGAACTTGGACTATGTAGGTTACCTAGCGGGCACTTGGACTATCTAGGTTACCTAACGGGCACTTGGACTATCTTGGTTTCTTAGCGGGCACTTGGACTATCTTGGTTACCTAGCGGGCACTTGGACTATGTAGGTTAATTAGCGGGCACGTGGACTATCTAGGTTACTGAACGGGCATTTGGACTATGTAGGTTACCTAGCGGGCACTTGGACTTCTAGGTTAACGAATGGGCACTTGGACTATGTATGTTGCATAGCGGGCAATTGGATTATCTAGGTTAGGTAATGGGCACTTGGACTATCTAGGTTTCCTAGCGGTAACTTGGACGATGTAGGTTACCTAGCTGGCACTTGGACTATCTAGGTTACCTAACGGGCACATGGACAATCTTGGTTTCTTAGCGGGCACTTGGACTATATAGGTTACCTAGCGGGCACTTGGACTTTGTAGGTTACCTAGCGGGCACTTGCACTATCTAGGTTACCTAGCGGGCACTTGGACTATGTAGGTTAATTAGCTGGCACTTGGACTATCTAGGTTACCGAACGGGCATTTGGACTATGTAGGTTACCTAGCGGGCACTTGGACTTCTAGGTTAACGAATGGGCACTTGGACTATGTATGTTGCATAGCGGGCAATTGGATTATCTAGGTTAGGTAATGGGCACTTGGACTATCTAGGTTACCTAGCGGGGACTTGGACTATGTAGGTTACTTAGCGGGCACTTGGACTCTCTAGGTTACCCAACGGGCACTTGGAGTATCTTGGTTTCTAAGCGGGCAATTAGACTATATAGGTTACCTAGCGGGCCCTTGGACTATGTAGGTTACCTAGCGGGCACTTGGACTATCTAGGTTAACGAAAGGGCACTTGGAATATGTATGTTGCATAGCGGGCAATTGGATTATCTAGGTTAGGTAACGGGCACTTGGACTATCTAGGTTACCTAGCGGGAACTTGGACTATGTAGGTTACCTAGCGGGCACTTGGACTATGTAGGTTACCTAACGGGAACTTGGACTATCTTGGTTTCTTAGCGGGCACTTGGACTATCTAGGTTACCTAGCGGGAACATGGACTATGTAGGTTACCTAGCGGGCACTTGGACTATCTAGGTTACCTAACGGGCACTTGGACTATCTTGGTTTCTTAGCGGGCACTTGGACTATATAGGTTACCTAGCGGGCACTTGGACTTTGTAGGTTACCTAGCGGGCACTTGCACTATCTAGGTTACCTAGCGGGCACTTGGACAATGTAGGTTAATTAGCGGGCACTTGGACTATCTAGGTTACCGAACGGGCATTTGGACTATGTAGGTTACCTAGCGGGCACTTGGACTTCTAGGTTAACGAATGGGCACTTGGACTATGTATGTTGCATAGCGGGCAATTGGATTATCTAGGTTAGGTAATGGGCACTTGCACTATCTAGGTTACCTAGCGGGAACTTGGACTATGTAGGTTACCTAGCGGGCACTTGGACTATCTAGGTTACCTAACGGGCACTTGGACTATCTTGGTTTCTTAGCGGGCACTTGGACTATATAGGTTACCTAGCGGGCACTTGGACTTTGTAGGTTACCTAGCGGGCACTTGCACTATCTAGGTTACCTAGCGGGCACTTGGACAATGTAGGTTAATTAGCGGGCACTTGGACTATCTAGGTTACCGAACGGGCATTTGGACTATGTAGGTTACCTAGCGGGCACTTGGACTTCTAGGTTAACGAATGGGCACTTGGACTATGTATGTTGCATAGCGGGCAATTGGATTATCTAGGTTAGGTAACGGGCACTTGGACTATCTAGGATACCTAGGGGAACTTGGACTATGTAGGTTACCTAGGGGGCACTTGGACTATCTAGGTTACCTAACGGGCACTTGGACTATCTTGGTTTCTTAGCGGGCACTTGGACTATGTAGGTTACCTAGCCGGCCCTTGGACTATATAGGTTACCTAGCGGGCACTTGGACTATCTAGGTTAACGAAAGGGCACTTGGACTAGGTAGGTTACCTAGCGGCCACTTGGATTATTTAGGTTAGCTAACAGGAACTTGGAATATCTAGGTTACCTTGCGGGCACTTGTACTATCTAGGTTACCTAACGGGAACTTGGACTATGTAGGTTAACTAGCGTACACTTGGACGATCTAGGTTAACTAGCGGGCACTTGGAATATCTAGGTTAACTAGAGGGCCCTAGGACTATGTATGTTAAGTAGCGGGCACTTGGACGATCTAGTTTACCTAGCGGGCACTTGGACTATGTAGGTTAACAAAAGACACTTGAACGATCTAGGTTAAATAGTGGGCCCTTGGACTATGTAGGTTAACGAACGGGCATTTGGACTATGTAGGTTACCTAGCGGGCACTTGGACTTCTAGGTTAACGAATGGGCACTTGGACTATGAATGTTGCATAGCGGGCAATTGGATTATCTAGGTTAGGTAATGGGCACTTGGACTATCTAGGTTACCTAGCGGGAACTTGGACTATGTCGGTTACCTAGCGGGCACTTGGACTATCTAGGTTACCTAACGGGCACTTGGACTATCTTGGTTTCTTAGCGGGCACTTGGACTATATAGGTTACCTAGCAGGCACTTGGACTTTTAAGGTTACCTAGCGGGCACTTGCACTATCTAGGTTACCTAGCGGGCACTTGGACTATGTAGGTTAATTAGCGGGCACTTGGAATATCTAGGTTACCTAACGGGCATTTGGACTATGTAGATTACCTAGCGGGCACTTGGACTTCTAGATTAACGAATGGGCACTTGGACTATGTATGGTGCATAGCGGGCAATTGGATTATCTAGGTTAGGTAATGGGCACTTGGACTATCTAGGTTACCTAGCGGGAACTTGGACTATGTCGGTTACCTAGCGGGCACTTGGACTCTCTAGGTTACCCAACGGGCACTTGGACTATCTTGGTTTCTTAGCAGGCACTTGGACTATATAGGTTACCTAGCGGGCCCTTGGACTATGTAGGTTACCTAGCGGGCACTTGGACTATCTAGATTAACGAAAGGGCACTTGGACAATGTATGTTGCATAGCGGGCAATTGGATTATCTAAGTTAGGTAATGGGCACTTGGACTATCTAGGTTACCTAGCGGGAACTTGGACTATGTAGGTTACCTAGCGGGCACTTGGACTATCTAGGTTACCTAACGGGCACTTGGACTATCTTGGTTTCTTAGCGGGCACTTGGACTATCTTGGTTACCTAGCGGGCACTTGGACTATGTAGGTTAATTAGCGGGCACGTGGACTATCTAGGTTACTGAACGGGCATTTGGACTATGTAGGTTACCTAGCGGGCACTTGGACTTCTAGGTTAACGAATGGGCACTTGGACTATGTATGTTGCATAGCGGGCAATTGGATTATCTAGGTTAGGTAATGGGCACTTGGACTATCTAGGTTTCCTAGCGGTAACTTGGACGATGTAGGTTACCTAGCTGGCACTTGGACTATCTAGGTTACCTAACGGGCACATGGACAATCTTGGTTTCTTAGCGGGCACTTGGACTATATAGGTTACCTAGCGGGCACTTGGACTTTGTAGGTTACCTAGCGGGCACTTGCACTATCTAGGTTACCTAGCGGGCACTTGGACTATGTAGGTTAATTAGCTGGCACTTGGACTATCTAGGTTACCGAACGGGCATTTGGACTTTGTAGGTTACCTAGCGGGCACTTGGACTTCTAGGTTAACGAATGGGCACTTGGACTATGTATGTTGCATAGCGGGCAATTGGATTATCTAGGTTAGGTAATGGGCACTTGGACTATCTAGGTTACCTAGCGGGGACTTGGACTATGTAGGTTACTTAGCGGGCACTTGGACTCTCTAGGTTACCCAACGGGCACTTGGAGTATCTTGGTTTCTAAGCGGGCAATTAGACTATATAGGTTACCTAGCGGGCCCTTGGACTATGTAGGTTACCTAGCGGGCACTTGGACTATCTAGGTTAACGAAAGGGCACTTGGAATATGTATGTTGCATAGCGGGCAATTGGATTATCTAGGTTAGGTAACGGGCACTTGGACTATCTAGGTTACCTAGCGGGAACTTGGACTATGTAGGTTACCTAGCGGGCACTTGGACTATGTAGGTTTCCTAACGGGAACTTGGACTATCTTGGTTTCTTAGCGGGCACTTGGACTATCTAGGTTACCTAGCGGGAACATGGACTATGTAGGTTACCTAGCGGGCACTTGGACTATCTAGGTTACCTAACGGGCACTTGGACTATCTTGGTTTCTTAGCGGGCACTTGGACTATATAGGTTACCTAGCGGGCCCTTGGACTATGTAGGTTACCTAGTGGGCACTTGGACTATCTAGGTTAACGAAAGGTCACTTGGACTATG
Source organism: Tenrec ecaudatus (assembly GCF_050624435.1). Classification (NCBI taxonomy): domain Eukaryota; kingdom Metazoa; phylum Chordata; class Mammalia; order Afrosoricida; family Tenrecidae; genus Tenrec; species Tenrec ecaudatus. Next base: position 668,509 of record NW_027457673.1, read on the forward strand.
TAGGTTACCTAGCAGGCACTTGGATTATCTAGTTTAGCTAACAGGAACTTGGAATATCTAGGTTACCTTGCGGGCACTTGTACTATCTAGGTTACCTAACGGGAACTTGGACTATGTAGGTTAACTAGCGTACACTTGGATGATCTAGGTTAACTAGCGGGCACTTGGAATATCTAGGTTAACTAGCGGGCCCTTGGACTATGTAGGTTAACTATCGGGCACTTGGACTATCTAGTTTACCTAGCGGGCACTTGGACTATGTAGGTTAACTAGCGGGCCCTTGGACTATCTAGGTTACATAGCTGGAACTTGGACTATATAGGTTACCTTGCGGGCACTTGGACTATGTAGGTTAACCAAAGTCACTTGGACGATCAAGGTTATATAGTGTGCCCTTGGACTATGTAGGTTAACGAACGGGCATTTGGACTATGTAGGTTACCTAGCGGGCACTTGGACTTCTAGGTTAACGAATGGGCACTTGGACTATGAATGTTGCATAGCGGGCAATTGGATTATCTAGGTTAGGTAATGGGCACTTGGACTATCTAGGTTACCTAGCGGGAACTTGGACTATGTAGGTTACCTAGCGGGCACTTGGACTATCTAGGTTACCTAACGGGCACTTGGACTATCTTGGTTTCTTAGCGGGCACTTGGACTATATAGGTTACCTAGCGGGCACTTGGACTTTGTAGGTTACCTAGCGGGCACTTGCACTATCTAGGTTACCTAGCGGGCACGTGGACTATGTAGGTTAATTAGCGGGCACTTGGACTATCTAGGTTACCGAACGGGCATTTGGACTATGTAGGTTACCTAGCGGGCACTTGGACTTCTAGGTTAACGAATGGGCACTTGGACTATGTATTTTGCATAGCGGGCAATTGGATTGTCTAGGTTAGGTAATGGGCACTTGGATTATCTAGGTTACCTAGCGGGAACTTGGACTATGTAGGTTACCTAGCTGGCACTTGGACTATCTAGGTTACCTAACGGGCACTTGGACAATCTTGGTTTCTTAGCGGGCACTTGGACTATATAGGATACCTAGCGGGCACTTGGACTTTGTAGGTTACCTAGCGGGCACTTGCACTATCTAGGTTACCTAGCGGGCACTTGGACTATGTAGGTTAATAAGCGGGCACTAGGACTATCTAGGTTACCGAACGGGCATTTGGACTTTGTAGGTTACCTAGCGGGAACTTGGACTTCTATGTTAACGAATGTGCACTTGGACTATGTATGTTGCATAGCGGGCAATTGGATTATCTAGGTTAGGTAATGGGCACATGGACTATCCAGGTTACCTAGCGGGAACTTGGAGTATGTAGGTTACTTAGCAGGCACTTGGGCTCTCTAGGTTACCCAACGGGCACTTGGACTATCTTGGTTTCTTAGCGGGCACTTGGACTATATAGGTTACCTAGCGGGCCCTTGGACTATGTAGGTTACCTAGCGGGCACTTGGACTATCTAGGTTAACGAAAGGGCACTTGGACTATGTATGTTGCATAGCGGGCAATTGGATTATCTAGGTTAGGTAACGGGCACTTGGACTATCTAGGTTACATAGCGGGAACTTGGACTATGTAGGTTACCTAGCGGGCACTTGGACTATCTAGGTTACCTAACGGGCACTTGGACTATCTTGATTTCTTAGCGGGCACTTGGACTATATAGGTTACCTAGCGGGCACTTGGACTATGTAGGTTACCTAGCGGGCACTTGGACTATCTAGGTTACCTAACGGGCACTTGGACTATCTTGGTTTCTTAGCGGGCACTTGGACTATATAGGTTACCTAGCGAGCCCTTGGACTATGTAGGTTACCTAGCGGGCACTTGGACTATCTAGGTTAACGACAGGGCACTTGGACTATGTAGGTTACCTAGCGGGCACTTGGATTATCTAGTTTAGCTAACAGGAACTTGGAATATCTAGGTTACCTTGCGGGCACTTGTACTATCTAGGTTACCTAATGGGAACTTGGACTATGTAGGTTAACTAGCATACACTTGGACGATCTAGGTTAACTAGCGGGCACTTGGACTATCTAGGTTAACTAGCGGGCCCTTGGACTATGTAGGTTAACTAGCAGGCACTTGGACTATGTAGGTTAAGTAGAAGGCACTTGGACTATCAAGGTTACCTAGCGGGCCCGTGTACTATGTCGGTTACCAGCGGGCACTTGGACTATCTAGGTTAACGAACGTGCACTTGGACTATGTAGGTAACCTAGCGGGCACTTGGACTGTCTAGGTTACCTAGCAGGCACTTGGCCTATCTACGTTAACGAACGGGCACTTGGACTATGTAGGTTAACTAGCGGACACTTCGACTATCTAGGTTAGCTAACGGGCAATTGGACTATCTAGGTTACCTAGCGGGCACTTGGACTATGTAGGTTCCCTAGGGGGCACTTGGACTATTTAGGTTACCTAGCAGGCACTTTGACTATCTAGGTTAACGGACGTGCACTTGGACTATGTAGGTAAACTAGCGGGCACTTGGACTGTATAGGTTACCTAGCAGGCACTTGGCCTATCTACGTTAACGAACGGGCACTTGGACTATGTAGGTTAACTAGCGGACACTTCGACTATCTAGGTTAGCTAACGGGCAATTGGACTATCTAGGTTACCTAGCGGGCACTTGGACTATGTAGGTTGCCTAGCGAGCACTTGGACTATGTAGGTTCCCTAGCGAGCACTTGGACTATGTAGGTTCCCTATGGGGTACTTGGACTGTCTAGGTTAACCAGGGGGCAATTGGACAGTCTAGGTTACCTAGTGGGCACTTGGACTATGTAGTTTACCTAGGAGGCACTTGGACTATATTGGTTAACTAGCGGGCACTTGGACTATCTAGGTTAACTAGCAGGTTCTTGGACTATGTAGCTTAACTAATGGGCACTTGGACTATCTAGGTTAACTAGCGGACACTTGGACGATCTAGGTTAACTAGCGGGCCCTAGGACTATGTAGGTTAACTAGCGGGCACTTGGACTATCTAGGTTAACTAGCGGGTTCTTGGACTATGTAGGTTAACTAGCGGGGACTTGGACTCTCTAGGTTAACTAGCTGACCTTGGACTATGTAGGTTAACCAGCGGGCACTTGGACTATCTAGGTTAACTAGCTGACCTTGGACTATGTAAGTTAACTAGCGGGCACTTGGACTATCTAGGTTAACTAGCGGGCACTACCACAATGCAGGGTCCCTAGCGGGCACTTTGACTATGTAGGTTCCCTAACGGGCACTTGGAATATGTAGGTTCCCTATCGGGCACTTGGACTTTGTAGGTTCCTCTGCGGGCACTTGGACTACGTAGGTTCCCTATCAGGCACTTGGACTATGTAGGTTAACTAACGGGCCCTTGAACTATGTAGATTAACTAGCGGCACTTGGACTATCTACGTTAACTAGCGGGCCTGTGGACTATGTAGATTCCCTAGCGGGCACTTGGACTACATAGGTTCCCTAGCGGGCACTTAGACTCTGTATGTTCCCTAGCGGGCAATTGGACTATATGTTCCTTACGGACACTTGAACTATGTAAGTTAACTACCGGGCACTTGGAATATGTAGGTTCCCTATCGGGCACTTGGATTATGTAGGTTCCCTATCGGGCACTTGGACTATGTAGGTTAACTAGCGGGCACTTGGACTGTCTAGGTAACCTAGCGGGCACTTGGACTATCTAGGTTAACGAACGGGCACTTGGACTATGTAGGTAACCTAGCGGGCACTTCGACTGTCTAGGTTACCTAGCGGGCACTTTGACTATCTAGGTTAATGAAAGGGCACTTGGACTATGTAGGTTCCCTAGCGGGTACTTGGATTATCTAGGTTAGCTAACAGGAACTTGGATTATCTAGCTTGCCTAGAGGGCACTTGGACTATGTAGGTTACCTTGCGGGCACTTGTACTATCTAGGTTACCTAACGCGAACTTGGACTATGTAGGTTAACTAGCGGACACTTGGACGATCTAGGTTAACTAGCGGACACTTGGAATATCTAGGTTAACTAGCGGGCCCTTGGACTATGTAGGTTAACTAACGGGAACTTGGACTATCTAGGTTAACTAGCGGGTTCTTGGACTATGTAAGTTAACTAGCGGGCACTTGGACTATCTAGGTTAACTAGCTGACCTTGAACTATGTAGGTTAACTAGCGGGCACTTGGACTATCTAGGTTAACTAGCGGGCACTTGCCCAATGCAGGTTCCCTAGCGGGCACTTTGACTATATAGGTTCCCTAGGGGGCACTTGGACTTTATAGGTTCCCTATGGGCACTAGGACTATCTAGGTTCCCTAACGGGCACTTGGAATATATAGGTTCCCTATCGGGCACTTGGACTATGTAGGTTCCTCAGCGGGCACTTGGAATATGTAGGTTCCCTATCGGGCATTGGACTATGTAGCTTCACTAGCAGGATTTGGACTATCTAGGTTACCTAGCGGGCACTTGGACTATGTAGGTTAACTAGCGGACACTTGGCCAATCTAGGTTACCTAGCGGGCACTTGAACTATGTACATACCCTAGCGGGCACTTGGACTATCTAGGTTACCTAGCGGGCACTTGGACGATGTACGTACCCTAGCGGGCACTTGGACTATCTAGGTTAACTAGAGGGTCCTTGGAAAATGTAGGTTAACTAGCGGGCACTTGGATTATCTAGGTTAACTAACGGGCACTTGGACGATCTAGGTTAACTAGCGGGCACTTGGACTATCTAGATTAACTAGCGGGCACTTGGACTATCTAGATTAACTAGCGGGCCCTTGGACTATCTAGGTTAACTAGCGGGCTCTTGGACTATCTAGGTTAACTAGCGGGCACTTGGACTATCTAGATTAACTAGCGGGCCCTTGGACTATCTAGGTTTACTAGCGGGCACTTGGACTATCTAGGTTAACAAACGGGCACTTGGACTATGTAGGTTGCCTAGCGAGCACTTGGACTATGTAGGTTCCCTAGCGGGCACTTGGACTATATAGTTTCCCTATCAGGTACTTGGACTGTCTAGGTTAACTAGCGGGCAATTGGACTGTCTAGGTTACCTAGTGGGCACTTGGACTGTGTAGTTTAAATAGCAGGCACTTTGACTATGTAGGTTAACTAGCAGGGACTTGGACTATCTAGGTTAACTAGCAGGCACTTGGACTATCTAGGTTACCTAGAGGGCACTTGGACTATGTACGTTCCCTAGGGGGCAATTGGGCTATCTACGTTACCTAGCGGGCACTTGGACTATGTAGGTTAACGAACGGGCATTTGGACTATGTAGGTAACCTAATGGTCACTTGGTCTGTCTAGGTTACCTAGCGGGGACTTGGACTATGTAGGTTAACTAGCGGGCACTTGGACTATGTAGGATCCCTATCGGACATTTGTACTACTTAGGTTAACTAGCGGGCACTTTGACTATCTAGGTTAACTAGCGGGCTCTTGGACTATCTAGGTCTACTAGCAGGCCCTTGTACTATGTAGGTTTACTAGCGGGCACTCGGACTATCTAGGTTAACTAACGGACCTTGGACTATGTAGGTTAACTAGGAGGCACTTGGCCTATGTACGTCCCCTAGTGGGCACTTGGACTATATAGGTTAACTAACGGGCACTAGGACTATCGAGGTTAACTAGCGGGCACTTGGACTATCTAGTTTACCTAGCGGGCACTTGGACTATGTAGGTTAACTAGCGGGCCCTTGGACTATCTAGGTTACATAGCTGGAACTTGGACTATATAGGTTACCTTGCGGGCACTTGGACTATGTAGGTTAACCAAAGACACTTGGGCGATCAAGGTTACATAGTGTGCCCTTGGACTATGTAGGTTAACGAACGGGCATTTGGACTATGTAGGTTACCTAGCGGGCACTTGGACTTCTAGGTTAACGAATGGGCACTTGGACTATGAATGTTGCATAGCGGGCAATTGGATTATCTAGGTTAGGTAATGGGCACTTGGACTATCTAGGTTACCTAGCGGGAACTTGGACTATGTAGGTTACCTAGAGGGCACTTGGACTATGTAGGTTTCCTAGCGGGCACTTGGACTATCTAGGTTAACGAACGGGCACTTGGACTATGTAGGTAACCTAGCGGGCACTTGGACAGTCTAGGTTACCTAGCGGGCACTTGGACTATCTAGGTTAACGAACGGGCACTTGGACAATGTAGGTTACCTAGCGGGCACTTGGACTATGTAGGTTAACTTGCGGGCACTTGGACTATCTAGGTTTACTAGCGGGCCCTTGGACTATCTAGGTTACATAGTTGGAACTTGGACTATATAGGTTACCTTGCGGGCACTTGGACTATGTAGGTTAACCAAAGACACTTGGGCGATCAAGGTTAAATAGTGTGCCCTTGGACTATGTAGGTTAACGAACGGGCATTTGGACTATGTAGGTTACCTAGCGGGCACTTGGACTTCTAGGTTAACGAATGGGCACTTGGACTATGAATGTTGCATAGCGGGCAATTGGATTATCTAGGTTAGGTAATGGGCACTTGGACTATCTAGGTTACCTAGCGGGAACTTGGACTATGTAGGTTACCTAGCGGGCACTTGGACTATCTAGGTTACCTAACGGGCACTTGGACTATCTTGGTTTCTTAGCGGGCACTTGGACTATATAGGTTACCTAGCGGGCACTTGGACTTTGTAGGTTACCTAGCGGGCACTTGCACTATCTAGGTTACCTAGCGGGCACTTGGACTATGTAGGTTAATTAGCGGGCACTTGGACTATCTAGGTTACCGAACGGGCATTTGGACTATGTAGGTTACCTAGCGGGCACTTGGACTTCTAGGTTAACGAATGGGCACTTGGACTATGTATTTTGCATAGCGGGCAATTGGATTATCTAGGTTAGGTAATGGGCACTTGGAATATCTAGGTTACCTAGCGGGAACTTGGACTATGTAGGTTACCTAGCTGGCACTTGGACTATCTAGGTTACCTAACGGGCACTTGGACAATCTTGGTTTCTTAGCGGGCACTTGGACTATATAGGTTACCTAGCGGGCACTTGGACTTTGTAGGTTACCTAGCGGGCACTTGCACTATCTAGGTTACCTAGCGGGCACTTGGACTATGTAGGTTAATTAGCGAGCACTTGGACTATGTAGGTTCCCTATCGGGCACTTGGACTATGTAGGTTAACTAGCGGGCACTTGGATTATCTCGGTTAACGAACGGGCACTAGGACTATGTAGGTTACCTAGCCGCCACTGGGACTATCTAGGTTAGCTAACAGGCACTTGGACTATCTAGGTTCCCTAGCGGGCACTTGTACTATCTAGGTTACCTAGCTGGCACTTGGACTATGTAGGTCAACTAGCGGGCCCTTGGACTATCTATGTTAGCCAGCGGGCACTTAGATTATGTAGGTTAACTAGCGGGAACTTGGAATATGTAGGTTAAGTAGCGGACACTTGCACTATGAAGGTTAACTAGCGGGCACATGGAGTATGTAGGTTTACTAGCGGGCCCTTGGACTATCTAGGTTACCTAGCGGGCACTTGGACTATGTAGGCTAACTAGGGAGCCCTTGGACGATCTAGGTTACCTAGCGGGTACTTGAACTATCTAGGTTAACTAGCGGGCACTTGTACTATCTAGGTTACCTGGCGGGCACTTGGACTATGTACGTTCCCTAGCGGGCACTTGGACTTTCTATGTTAACTAGAGGGCACTTGGAATATGTAGGTTAACTAGTGGACACTTGCACTATGTAGGTTACCTAGCAGTCACTTGGACTATCTAGGTTAACTAGCGGGCACTTGGACTATGTAGGTCAACTAGCGGGCCCTTGGACTATCTAGGTTAGCCAACGGGCACTTAGATTATGTAGGTTAACTAGAGGGCACTTGGAATATGTAGGTTAAGTAGCGGACACTGGCACTATGAAGGTTAACTAGCGGGCCCATGGACTATGTAGGTTTACTAGCGGGCCCTTGGACTATCAAGGTTCCCTAAAGGGCACTTGGACTTTTAAGGTTACCTAGCGGGCACTTGCACTATCTAGGTTACCTAGCGGGCACTTGGACAATGTAGGTTAATTAGCGGGCACTTGGATTATCTAGGTTACCGAACGGGCATTTGGACTATGTAGGTTACCTAGCGGGCACTTGGACTTCTAGGTTAACGAATGGGCACTTGGACTATGTATGTTGCATAGCGGGCAATTGGATTATCTAGGTTAGGTAAAGGGCACTTGGACTATCTAGGTTACCTAGCGGGAAAATGGACTATGTAGGTTACCTAGCGGGCACTTGGACTATCTAGGTTACCTAATGGGCACTTGGACTATCTTGGTTTCTTAGCGGGCACTTGGACTATGTAGGTTACATAGCCGGCCCTTGGACTATATAGGTTACCTAGCGGGCACTTGGACTATCTAGGTTAACGAAAGGGCACTTGGACTATGTAGGTTACCTAGCGGGCACTTGGATTATTTAGGTTAGCTAACAGGAACTTGGAATATCTAGGTTACCTTGCGGGCACTTGTACTATCTAGGTTACCTAACGGGAACTTGGACTATGTAGGTTAGCTAGCGTACACTTGGACGATCTAGGTTAGCTAGCGGGCACTTGGAATATCTACGTTAACTAGCGGGCCCTTGGACTATATAGGTTAACTAGCGGGCACTTGGACTATCTAGTTTACCTAGCGGGCACTTGGACTATGTAGGTTAACTAGCGGGCCCTGGGACTATCTAGGTTACATAGCTGGAACTTGGACTATATAGGTTACCTTGCGGGCACTTGGACTATGTAGGTTAACAAAAGACACTTGAACGATCTAGGTTAAATAGTGGGCCCTTGGACTATGTAGGTTAACGAACGGGCATTTAGACTATGTAGGTTACGTAGCGGGCACTTGGACTTCTAGGTTAACGAATGGGCACTTGGACTATGAATGTTGCATAGCGGGCAATTGGATTATCTAGGTTAGGTAATGGGCATTTGGACTATCTAGGTTACCTAGCGGGCACTTGGACTATCTAGGTTACCTAGCGGGCACTTGGACTATCTAGGTTAGCTAAGTGGCAATTGGACTATCTAGGTTAATTAGCGGGCACTTGGACTATATAGGTTACCTAGCGGGCACTTGGACTATGTAGGTTACCTAGCGGGCACTTGGATTATTTAGGTTAGCTAACAGGACCTTGGAATATCTAGGTTACCTTGCGGGCACTTGTACTATCTAGGTTACCTAACGAGAACTTGGAATATGTAGGTTACCTAGCGGGCACTTGGACTATCTAGGTTAACGAAAGGGAACTTGGACTATGTATGTTGCATAGCGGGCAATTGGATTATCTAGGTTAGGTAACGGGCACTTGGACTATCTAGGATACCTAGGGGAACTTGGACTATGTAGGTTACCTAGGGGGCACTTGGACTATCTAGGTTACCTAACGGGCACTTGGACTATCTTGGTTTCTTAGCGGGCACTTGGACTATGTAGGTTACCTAGCCGGCCCTTGGACTATATAGGTTACCTAGCGGGCACTTGGACTATCTAGGTTAACGAAAGGGCACTTGGACTAAGTAGGTTACCTAGCGGCCACTTGGATTATTTAGGTTAGCTAACAGGAACTTGGAATATCTAGGTTACCTTGCGGGCACTTGTACTATCTAGGTTACCTAACGGGAACTTGGACTATGTAGGTTAACTAGCGTACACTTGGACGATCTAGGTTAACTAGCGGGCACTTGGAATATCTAGGTTAACTAGCGGGCCCTTGGACTATGTAGGTTAAGTAGCGGGCACTTGGACGATCTAGTTTACCTAGCGGGCACTTGGACTATGTAGGTTAACTAGCGGGCCCTGGGACTATCTAGGTTACATAGCTGGAACTTGGACTATATAGGTTACCTTGCGGGCACTTGGACTATGTAGGTTAACAAAAGACACTTGAACGATCTATGTTAAATAGTGGGCCCTTGGACTATGTAGGTTAACGAACGGGCATTTGGACTATGTAGGTTACCTAGCGGGCACTTGGACTTCTAGGTTAACGAATGGGCACTTGGACTATGAATGTTGCATAGCGGGCAATTGGATTATCTAGGTTAGGTAATGGGCACTTGTACTATCTAGGTTACCTAGCGGGAACTTGGACTATGTAGGTTACCTAGCGGGCACTTGGACTATCTAGTTTACCTAACGGGCACTTGGACTATCTTGGTTTCTTAGCGGGCACTTGGACTATATAGGTTACCTAGCGGGCACTTGGACTTTGTAGGTTACCTAGAGGGCACTTGCACTATCTAGGTTACCTAGCGGGCACTTGGACTATGTAGGTTAATTAGCGGGCACTTGGACTCTCTAGGTTACCGAACGGGCATTTGGACTATGTAGATTACCTAGCGGGCACTAGGACTTCTAGGTTAACGAATGGGCACTTGGACTATGTATGTTGCATAGCGGGCAATTGGATTATCTAGGTTAGGTAATGGGCACTTGGACTATCTAGGTTACCTAGCAGGAACTTGGACTATGTAGGTTACCTAGCGGGCACTTGGACTCTCTAGGTTACCCAACGGGCACTTGGACTATCATGGTTTCTTAGCGGGCACTTGGACTATATAGGTTACCTAGCGGGCCCTTGGACTATGTAGGTTACCTAGCGGGCACTTGGACTATCTAGGTTAACGAAAGGGCACTTGGACTATGTATGTTGCATAGCGGGCAATTGGATTATCTAGGTTAGGTAACGGACACTTGGACTATCTAGGTTACCTAGCGGGAACTTGGACTATGTAGGTTACCTATCGGGCACTTGGACTCTCTAGGTTACCCAACGGGCACTTTGACTATCTAGGTTACATAGCGGGCACTTGGACTATGTAGGTTACCTAGCGGGCACTTGGACTATCTAGGTTACCTAGCGGTCACTTCCACAGTCTAGGTTACCTAGCGGGCACTTGGACTATCTAGGTTACCTAACGGGCACTTGGACTATCTTGGTTTCTTAGCGGGCACTTGGACTATATAGGTTACCTAGCGGGCCCTTGGACTATGTAGGTTACCTAGCGGGCACTTGGACTATCTAGGTTAACGAAAGGGAACTTGGACTATGTATGTTGCATAGCGGGCAATTGAATTATCTAGGTTATGTAACGGGCACTTGGACTATCTAGGTTACCTAGCGGGAACTTGGACTATGTAGGTTACCTAGCGGGCACTTGGACTTTGTAGGTTACCTAGCGGGCACTTGCACTATCTAGGTTACCTAGCGGGCACTTGGACAATGTAGGTTAATTAGCGGGCACTTGGACTATCTAGGTTACCGAACGGGCATTTGGGCTATGTAGGTTACCTAGCGGGCACTTGGACTTCTAGGTTAATGAATGGGCACTTGGACTATGTATGTTGCATAGCGGGCAATTGGATTATCTAGGTTAGGTAACGGGCACTTAGACTATCTAGGTTACCTAGCGGGACTTGGACTATGTAGGTTACCTAGCGGGCACTTGGACTATCTAGGTTACCTAACGGGCACTTGGACTATCTTGGTTTCTTAGCGGGCACTTGGACTATATAGGTCACCTAGCGGGTCCTTGGACTATGTAGGTTACCTGGTGGGCACTTGGACTATCTAGGTTAACGAATGGGCATTTTTACTATGTATGTTGCATAGCGGGCAATTGGATTATCTAGGTTAGGTAACGGGCACTTGGACTATCTAGGTTACCCAGCGGGAACTTGGACTATGTAGGTTACCTAGCGGGCACTTGGATTATTTAGGTTAGCTAACAGGAACTTGGAATATCTAGGTTACCTTGCGGGCACTTGTACTATCTAGGTTACCTAACGAGAACTTGGAATATGTAGGTTACCTAGCGGGCACTTGGACTATCTAGGTTAACGAAAGGGAACTTGGACTATGTATGTTGCATAGCGGGCAATTGAATTATCTAGGTTAGGTAACGGGCACTTGGACTATCTAGGTTACCTAGCGGGAACTTGGACTATGTAGGTTACCTAGCGGGCACTTGGACTATCTAGGTTTCCTAACGGGCACTTGGACTATCTTGGTTTCTTAGCGGGCACTTGGACTATATGGGTTACCTAGCGGGCACTTGGACTTTGTAGGTTACCTAGCGGGCACTTGCACTATCTAGGTTACCAAGCGGGCACTTGAACTATGTAGGTTAATTAGCGGGCACTTGGACTATCTTGGTTACCAAACGGGCATTTGGACTATGTAGGTTACTTAGCGGGCACTTGGACTTCTAGGTTAACGAATGGGCACTTGGACTATGTATGTTGCATAGCGAGCAATTGGATCATCTAGGTTAGGTAACGGTCACTTGGACTATCTAGGTTACCTGGCGGGCACTTGGACTATCTAGGTTAACGAATGGGCATTTGGACTATGTATGTTGCATAGCGGGCAATTGGATTATCTAGGTTAGGTAACGGGCACTTGGACTATCTAGGTTACCTAGCGGGAACTTGCACTATGTAGGTTACCTAGCAGGCACTTGGACTATCTAGGTTACCTAACGGGCACTTGGACTATCTTGGTTTCTTAGCGGGCACTTGGACTATGCAGGTTACCTAGCCGGCCGTTGGACTATATAGGTTACTAAGCGGGCACTTGGACTATCTAGGTTAACGAAAGGGCACTTGGACTATGTAGGTTACCTAGCGGGCACTTGGATTATTTAGGTTAGCTAACAGGAACTTGGAATATCTAGGTTACCTTGCGGGCACTTGTACTATCTAGGTTACCTAAAGGGAACTTGGACTATGTAGGTTAACTAGCGTACACTTGGATGATCTAGGTTAACTAGCGGGCACTTGGACTATGAATGTTGCATAGCGGGCAATTGGATAATCTAGGTTAGGTAATGGGCACTTGGACTATCTAGTTTACCTAGCGGGCACTTGGACTATGTAGGTTAACTAGCGGGCCCTGGGACTATCTAGGTTACATAGCTGGAACTTGGACTATATAGGTTACCTTGCGGGCACTTGGACTATGTAGGTTAACAAAAGACACTTGAACGATCTATGTTAAATAGTGGGCCCTTGGACTATGTAGGTTAACGAACGGGCATTTGGACTTTGTAGGTTACCTAGCGGGCACTTGGACTTCTAGGTTAACGAATGGGCACTTGGACTATGAATGTTGCATAGCGGGGAATTGGATTATCTAGATTAGGTAATGGGCACTTGCACTATCTAGGTTACCTAGCGGGAACTTGGACTATGTAGGTTACCTAGCGGGCACTTGGACTATCTAGGTTACCTAACGGGCACTTGGACTATCTTGGTTTCTTAGCGGGCACTTGGACTATATAGGTTACCTAGCGGGCACTTGGACTTTGTAGGTTACCTAGCGGGCACTTGCACTATCTAGGTTACCTAGCGGGCACTTGGACAATGTAGGTTAATTAGCGGGCACTTGGACTATCTAGGTTACCGAACGGGCATTTGGACTATGTAGGTTACCTAGCGGGCACTTGGACTTCTAGGTTAACGAATGGGCACTTGGACTATGTATGTTGCATAGCGGGCAATTGGATTATCTAGGTTAGGTAACGGGCACTTGGACTATCTAGGATACCTAGGGGAACTTGGACTATGTAGGTTACCTAGGGGGCACTTGGACTATCTAGGTTACCTAACGGGCACTTGGACTATCTTGGTTTCTTAGCGGGCACTTGGACTATGTAGGTTACCTAGCCGGCCCTTGGACTATATAGGTTACCTAGCGGGCACTTGGACTATCTAGGTTAACGAAAGGGCACTTGGACTAAGTAGGTTACCTAGCGGCCACTTGGATTATTTAGGTTAGCTAACAGGAACTTGGAATATCTAGGTTACCTTGCGGGCACTTGTACTATCTAGGTTACCTAACGGGAACTTGGACTATGTAGGTTAACTAGCGTACACTTGGACGATCTAGGTTAACTAGCGGGCACTTGGAATATCTAGGTTAACTAGCGGGCCCTTGGACTATGTAGGTTAAGTAGCGGGCACTTGGACGATCTAGTTTACCTAGCGGGCACTTGGACTATGTAGGTTAACTAGCGGGCCCTGGGACTATCTAGGTTACATAGCTGGAACTTGGACTATATAGGTTACCTTGCGGGCACTTGGACTATGTAGGTTAACAAAAGACACTTGAACGATCTATGTTAAATAGTGGGCCCTTGCACTATGTAGGTTAACGAACGGGCATTTGGACTATGTAGGTTACCTAGCGGGCACTTGCACTTCTAGGTTAACGAATGGGCACTTGGACTATGTATGTTGCATAACGGGCAATTGGATTATCTAGGTTAGGTAATGGGCACTTGGATTATCTAGGTTACCTAGCAGGAACTTGGACTATGTAGGTTACCTAGCGGGCACTTGGACTCTCTAGGTTACCCAACGGGCACTTGGACTATCTTGGTTTCTTAGCGGGCACTTGGACTATATAGGTTACCTAGCGGGCCCTTGGACTATGTAGGTTACCTAGCGGGCACTTGGACTATCTAGGTTAACGAAAGGGCACTTGGACTATGTATGTTGCATAGCGGGCAATTGGATTATCTAGGTTAGGTAACGGACACTTGGACTATCTAGGTTACCTATCGGGAACTTGGACTATGTAGGTTACCTAGCGGGCACTTGGACTCTCTAGGTTACCCAACGGGCACTTTGACTATCTAGGTTACATAGCGGGCACTTGGACTATGTAGGTTACCTAGTGGGCACTTGGACTATCTAGGTTACCTAGCGGTCACTTCCACAGTCTAGGTTACTAGCGGGCACTTGGACTATCTAGGTTACCTAACGGGCACTTGGACTATCTTGGTTTCTTAGCGGGCACTTGGACTATATAGGTTACCTAGCGGGCCCTTGGACGATGTAGGTTACCTAGCGGGCACTTGCACTATCTATGTTACCAAGCGGGCACTTGAACTATGTAGGTTAATTAGCGGGCACTTGGACTATCTAGGTTACCAAACGGGCATTTGGACTATGTAGGTTACCTAGCGGGCACTTGGACTTCTAGGTTAACGAATGGGCACTTGGACTATGTATGTTGCATAGCGGGCAATTGGATTATCTAGGTTAGGTAACGGGTACTTGGACTATCTAGGTTACCTGGCGGGAACTTGGACTATCTAGGTTAACGAATGGGCATTTGGACTATGTATGTTGCATAGCGGGCAATTGGATTATCTAGGTTAGGTAACGGACACTTGGACTATCTAGGTTACCTAGCGGGAACTTGGACTATGTAGGTTACCTAGCGGGCACTTGGACTCTCTAGGTTACCCAACGGGCACTTTGACTATCTAGGTTACATAGCGGGCACTTGGACTATGTAGGTTACCTAGCGGGCACTTGGACTATCAAGTTTTCCTAGCGGTCACTTCCAGTGTCTAGGTTACCTAGCGGGCACTTGGACTATCTAGGTTACCTAACGGGCACTTGGACTATCTTGGTTTCTTAGCGGGCACTTGGACTATATAGGTTACCTAGCGGGCCCTGGGACTATGTAGGTTACCTAGCGGGCACTTGGACTATCTAGGTTACCTAACGGGCACTTGGACTATCTTGGTTTCCTAGCGGGCACTTGGACTATGCAGGTTACCTAGCCGGCCCTTGGACTATATAGGTTACTTAGCGGGCACTTGGACTATCTAGGTTAACGAAAGGGCACTTGGACTATGTAGGTTACCTAGCGGGCACTTGGATTATTTAGGTTAGCTAACAGGAACTTGGAATATCTAGGTTACCTTGCGGGCACTTGTACTATCTAGGTTACCTAACGGGAACTTGGACTATGTAGGTTAACTAGCGTACACTTGGATGATCTAGGTTAACTAGCGGGCACTTGGAATATCTAGGTTAACTAGCGGGCCCTTGGACTATGTAGGCTAACTAGCGGGCACTTGGAATATCTAGTTTACCTAGCGGGCACTTGGACTATGTAGGTTAACTAGCGGGCCCTTGGACTATCTAGGTTACATAGCTGGAACTTGGACTGTACAGGTTACCTTGCGGACACTTGGACTATGTAGGTTAACCAAAGACACTTGGACGATCTATGTTAAATAGTGGGCCCTTGGACTATGTAGGTTAACGAACGGGCATTTGGACTATGTAGGTTACCTAGCGGGCACTTGGACTTCTAGGTTAACGAATGGGCAGTTGGACTATGAATGTTGCATAGCGGCAATTGGATTATCTAGGTTAGGTAATGGGCACTTGGACTATCTAGGTTACCTAGCGGGAACTTGGACTATGTAAGTTACCTAGCGGGCACTTGGACTATCTAGGTTACCTAACGGGCACTTGGACTATCTTGGTTTCTTAGCGGGCACTTGGACTATATAGGTTACCTAGCGGGCCTTGGACTTTGTAGGTTACCTAGCGGGCACTTGCACTATCTATGTTACCAAGCGGGCACTTGAACTATGTAGGTTAATTAGCGGGCACTTGGACTATCTAGGTTACCAAACGGGCATTTGGACTATGTAGGTTACCTAGCGGGAACTTGGACTATGTAGGTTACCTAGCGGGCACTTGGACTATCTAGGTTACCTAACGGGCACTTGGACTATCTTGGTTTCCTAGCGGGCACTTGGACTATCTAGGTTACCTAGCGGGAACTTGGACTATGTAGGTTACCTAGCGGGCACTTGGACTATCTAGGTTACCTAACGGGCACTTGGACTATCTTGGTTTCCTAGCGGGCACTTGGACTATGCAGGTTACCTAGCCGGCCCTTGGACTATATAGGTTACTTAGCGGGCACTTGGACTATCTAGGTTAACGAAAGGGCACTTGGACTATGTAGGTTACCTAGCGGGCACTTGGATTATTTAGGTTAGCTAACAGGAACTTGGAATATCTAGGTTACCTTGCGGGCACTTGTACTATCTAGGTTACCTAACGGGAACTTGGACTATGTAGGTTAACTAGCGTACACTTGGATGATCTAGGTTAACTAGCGGGCACTTGGAATATCTAGGTTAACTAGCGGGCCCTTGGACTATGTAGGCTAACTAGCGGGCACTTGGAATATCTAGGTTACCTAACGGGCACTTGGACAATCTTGGTTTCTTAGCGGGCACTTGGACTATATAGGTTACCTAGCGGGCACTTGGACTTTGTAGGTTACCTAGCGGGCACTTGCACTATCTGGGTTACCTAGCGGGCACTTGGACAATGTAGGTTAATTAGCGGGCACTTGGACTATCTAGGTTGCCGAACGGGCATTTGGACTATGTAGGTTACCTAGCGGGCACTTGGACTTCTAGGTTAACGAATGGGCACATGGACTATTTATGTTGCATAGCGGGCAATTGGATTATCTAGATAGGTAACGGGCACATGGACTATCTAGGTTACCTAGCGGGAACTTGGACTATGTAGGTTACCTAGCGGGCACTTGGACTATCTAGGTTACCTAACGGGCACTTGGACTATCTTGGTTTCTTAGCGGGCACTTGGACTATGTAGGTTACCTAGCCGGCCCTTGCACTATATAGGTTACCTAGCGGGCACTTGGACTATCTAGGTTAACGAAAGGGCTCTTGGACTATGTAGGTTACCTAGCGGGCACTTGGATTATTTAGGTTAGCTAACAGGAACTTGGAATATCTAGGTTACCTTGCGGGCACTTGTACTATCTAGGTTACCTAACGGGAACTTGGACTATGTAGGTTACCTAGCGGGCACTTGGACTATCCAGGTTACCTAACGGGCACTTGGACTATCTTGGTTTCTTAGTGGGCACTTGGACTATATGGGTTACCTAGCGGGCACTTGGACTTTGTAGGTTACCTAGCGGGCACTTGCACTATCTAGGTTACCAAGCGGGCACTTGAACTATGTAGGGTAATTAGCGGGCACTTGGACTATCTTGGTTACCAAACGGGCATTTGGACTATGTAGGTTACTTAGCGGGCACTTGGACTTCTAGGTTAACGAATGGGCACTTGGACTATGTATGTTGCATAGCGGGCAATTGGATTATCTAGGTTAGGTAACGGGCACTTGGACTATCTAGGTTACCTAGCGGGAACTTGGACTATGTAGGTTACCTAGCGGGCACTTGGACTATCTAGGTTACCTAACGGGCACTTGGACTATCTTGGTTTCTTAGCGGGCACTTGGACTATGTAGGTTACCTAGCCGGCCCTTGGACAATATAGGTTACCTAGCGGGCACTTGGACTATCTAGGTTAACGAAAGGGCACTTGGACTAAGTAGGTTACCTAGCGGGCACTTGGATTATTTAGGTTAGCTAACAGGAACTTGGAATATCTAGGTTACCTTGCGGGCACTTGTACTATCTAGGTTACCTAACGGGAACTTGGACTATGTAGGTTAACTAGCGTACACTTGGAAGATCTAGGTTAACTAGCGGGCACTTGGAATATCTAGGTTAACTAGCGGGCCCTTGACTATGTAGGTTAAGTAGCGGACACTTGGACTATCTAGTTTACCTAGCGGGCACTTGGACTATGTAGGTTAACTAGCGGGCCCTGGGACTATCTAGGTTACATAGCTGGAACTTGGACTATATAGGTTACCTTGCGGGCACTTGGACTATGTAGGTTAACAAAAGACACTTGAACGATCTATGTTAAATAGTGGGCCCTTGGACTATGTAGGTTAACGAACGGGCATTTGGACTATGTAGGTTACCTAGCGGGCACTTGGACTTCTAGGTTAACGAATGGGCACTTGGACTATGAATGTTGCATAGCGGGCAATTGGATTATCTAGGTTAGGTAATGGGCACTTAGACTATCTAGGTTACCTAGCGGGAACTTGGACTATGTAGGTTACCTAGCGGGCACTTGGACTCTCTAGGTTACCCAACGGGCACTTGGACTATCTTGGTTTCTTAGCGGGCACTTGGACTATATAGGTTACCTAGCGGGCCCTTGGACTATGTAGGTTACCTAGCGGGCACTTGGACTATCTAGGTTAACGAAAGGGCACTTGGACTATGTATGTTGCATAGCGGGCAATTGGATTATCTAGGTTAGGTAACGGGAACTTGGACTATCTAGGTTACCTAGCGGGAACTTGGACTATGTAGGTTACCTAGCGGGCACTTGGACTCTCTAGGTTACCCAACGAGAACTTGGACTATCTTGGTTTCTTAGCGGGCACTTGGACTATATAGGTTACCTAGCGGGCCCTTGGACTATGTAGGTTACCTAGCGGGCACTTGGACTATCTAGGTTAACGAAAGGGAACTTGGACTATGTATGTTGCATAGCGGGCAATTGAATTATCTAGGTTATGTAACGGGCACTTGGACTATCTAGGTTACCTAGCAGGAACTTGGACTATGTAGGTTACCTAGCGGGCACTTGGACTATCTAGGTTACCTAACGGGCACTTGGACTATCTTGGTTTCTTAGCGGGCACTTGGACTATATAGGTTACCTAGCGGGCCTTGGACTTTGTAGGTTACCTAGCGGGCACTTGCACTATCTATGTTACCAAGCGGGCACTTGAACTATGTAGGTTACCTAGCGGGCACTTGGACTTCTAGGTTAACGAATGGGCACTTGGACTATGTATGTTGCATAGCGGGCAATTGGATTATCTAGGTTAGGTAACGGGCACTTGGACTATCTAGGTTACCTGGCGGGCACTTGGACTATCTAGGTTAACGAATGGGCATTTGGACTATGTATGTTGCATAGCGGGCAATTGGATTATCTAGGTTAGGTAATGGGCACTTGGACTATCTAGGTTACCTAGCGGGAACTTGGACTATGTCGGTTACCTAGCGGGCACTTGGACTATCTAGGTTACCTAACGGGCACTTGGACTATCTTGGTTTCTTAGCGGGCACTTGGACTATATAGGTTACCTAGCAGGCACTTGGACTTTTAAGGTTACCTAGCGGGCACTTGCACTATCTAGGTTACCTAGCGGGCACTTGGACAATGTAGGTTAATTAGCGGGCACTTGGATTATCTAGGTTACCGAACGGGCATTTGGACTATGTAGGTTACCTAGCGGGCACTTGGACTTCTAGGTTAACGAATGGGCACTTGGACTATGTATGTTGCATAGCGGGCAATTGGATTATCTAGGTTAGGTAAAGGGCACTTGGACTATCTAGGTTACCTAGCGGGAAAATGGACTATGTAGGTTACCTAGCGGGCACTTGGACTATCTAGGTTACCTAATGGGCACTTGGACTATCTTGGTTTCTTAGCGGGCACTTGGACTATGTAGGTTACATAGCCGGCCCTTGGACTATATAGGTTACCTAGCGGGCACTTGGACTATCTAGGTTAACGAAAGGGCACTTGGACTATGTAGGTTACCTAGCGGGCACTTGGATTATTTAGGTTAGCTAACAGGAACTTGGAATATCTAGGTTACCTTGCGGGCACTTGTACTATCTAGGTTACCTAACGGGAACTTGGACTATGTAGGTTAACTAGCGTACACTTGGACGATCTAGGTTAGCTAGCGGGCACTTGGAATATCTACGTTAACTAGCGGGCCCTTGGACTATATAGGTTAACTAGCGGGCACTTGGACTATCTAGTTTACCTAGCGGGCACTTGGACTATGTAGGTTAACTAGCGGGCCCTGGGACTATCTAGGTTACATAGCTGGAACTTGGACTATATAGGTTACCTTGCGGGCACTTGGACTATGTAGGTTAACAAAAGACACTTGAACGATCTAGGTTAAATAGTGGGCCCTTGGACTATGTAGGTTAACGAACGGGCATTTGGACTATGTAGGTTACGTAGCGGGCACTTGGACTTCTAGGTTAACGAATGGGCACTTGGACTATGAATGTTGCATAGCGGGCAATTGGATTATCTAGGTTAGGTAATGGGCATTTGGACTATCTAGGTTACCTAGCGGGCACTTGGACTATCTAGGTTACCTAGCGGGCACTTGGACTATCTAGGTTAGCTAAGTGGCAATTGGACTATCTAGGTTAATTAGCGGGCACTTGGACTATATAGGTTACCTAGCGGGCACTTGGACTTTGTAGGTTACCTAGCGGGCACTTGGACTATGTAGGTTAATTAGCGGGCACTTGGACTATCTAGGTTACTGAACGGGCATTTGGACTATGTAGGTTACCTAGCGGGCACTTGGACTTCTAGGTTAACGAATGGGCACTTGGACTATGAATGTTGCATAGCGGGCAATTGGATTATCTAGGTTAGGTAATGGGCACTTGGACTATCTAGGTTACCTAGCTGGAACTTGGACTATGTAGGTTACCTAGCTGGCACTTGGACTATCTAGGTTACCTAACGGGCACTTGGACTATCTTGGTTTCTTAGCGGGCACTTGGACTATATAGGTTACCTAGCGGTCACTTCCACAGTCTAGGTTACTAGCGGGCACTTGGACTATCTAGGTTACCTAACGGGCACTTGGACTATCTTGGTTTCTTAGCGGGCACTTGGACTATATAGGTTACCTAGCGGGCCCTTGGACTATGTAGGTTACCTAGCGGGCACTTGCACTATCTATGTTACCAAGCGGGCACTTGAACTATGTAGGTTAATTAGCGGGCACTTGGACTATCTAGGTTACCAAACGGGCATTTGGACTATGTAGGTTACCTAGCGGGCACTTGGACTTCTAGGTTAACGAATGGGCACTTGGACTATGTATGTTGCATAGCGGGCAATTGGATTATCTAGGTTAGGTAACGGGTACTTGGACTATCTAGGTTACCTGGCGGGAACTTGGACTATCTAGGTTAACGAATGGGCATTTGGACTATGTATGTTGCATAGCGGGCAATTGGATTATCTAGGTTAGGTAACGGACACTTGGACTATCTAGGTTACCTAGCGGGAACTTGGACTATGTAGGTTACCTAGTGGGCACTTGGACTCTCTAGGTTACCCAACGGGCACTTTGACTATCTAGGTTACATAGCGGGCACTTGGACTATGTAGGTTACCTAGCGGGCACTTGGACTATCAAGTTTTCCTAGCGGTCACTTCCAGTGTCTAGGTTACCTAGCGGGCACTTGGACTATCTAGGTTACCTAACGGGCACTTGGACTATCTTGGTTTCTTAGCGGGCACTTGGACTATATAGGTTACCTAGCGGGCCCTGGGACTATGTAGGTTACCTAGCGGGCACTTGGACTATCTAGGTTACCTAACGGGCACTTGGACTATCTTGGTTTCCTAGCGGGCACTTGGACTATGCAGGTTACCTAGCCGGCCCTTGGACTATATAGGTTACTTAGCGGGCACTTGGACTATCTAGGTTAACGAAAGGGCACTTGGACTATGTAGGTTACCTAGCGGGCACTTGGATTATTTAGGTTAGCTAACAGGAACTTGGAATATCTAGGTTACCTTGCGGGCACTTGTACTATCTAGGTTACCTAACGGGAACTTGGACTATGTAGGTTAACTAGCGTACACTTGGATGATCTAGGTTAACTAGCGGGCACTTGGAATATCTAGGTTAACTAGCGGGCCCTTGGACTATGTAGGCTAACTAGCGGGCACTTGGAATATCTAGTTTACCTAGCGGGCACTTGGACTATGTAGGTTAACTAGCGGGCCCTTGGACTATCTAGGTTACATAGCTGGAACTTGGACTGTACAGGTTACCTTGCGGACACTTGGACTATGTAGGTTAACCAAAGACACTTGGACGATCTATGTTAAATAGTGGGCCCTTGGACTATGTAGGTTAACGAACGGGCATTTGGACTATGTAGGTTACCTAGCGGGCACTTGGACTTCTAGGTTAACGAATGGGCAGTTGGACTATGAATGTTGCATAGCGGCAATTGGATTATCTAGGTTAGGTAATGGGCACTTGGACTATCTAGGTTACCTAGCGGGAACTTGGACTATGTAAGTTACCTAGCGGGCACTTGGACTATCTAGGTTACCTAACGGGCACTTGGACTATCTTGGTTTCTTAGCGGGCACTTGGACTATATAGGTTACCTAGCGGGCCTTGGACTTTGTAGGTTACCTAGCGGGCACTTGCACTATCTATGTTACCAAGCGGGCACTTGAACTATGTAGGTTAATTAGCGGGCACTTGGACTATCTAGGTTACCAAACGGGCATTTGGACTATGTAGGTTACCTAGCGGGAACTTGGACTATGTAGGTTACCTAGCGGGCACTTGGACTATCTAGGTTACCTAACGGGCACTTGGACTATCTTGGTTTCCTAGCGGGCACTTGGACTATCTAGGTTACCTAGCGGGAACTTGGACTATGTAGGTTACCTAGCGGGCACTTGGACTATCTAGGTTACCTAACGGGCACTTGGACTATCTTGGTTTCCTAGCGGGCACTTGGACTATGCAGGTTACCTAGCCGGCCCTTGGACTATATAGGTTACTTAGCGGGCACTTGGACTATCTAGGTTAACGAAAGGGCACTTGGACTATGTAGGTTACCTAGCGGGCACTTGGATTATTTAGGTTAGCTAACAGGAACTTGGAATATCTAGGTTACCTTGCGGGCACTTGTACTATCTAGGTTACCTAACGGGAACTTGGACTATGTAGGTTAACTAGCGTACACTTGGATGATCTAGGTTAACTAGCGGGCACTTGGAATATCTAGGTTAACTAGCGGGCCCTTGGACTATGTAGGCTAACTAGCGGGCACTTGGAATATCTAGGTTACCTAACGGGCACTTGGACAATCTTGGTTTCTTAGCGGGCACTTGGACTATATAGGTTACCTAGCGGGCACTTGGACTTTGTAGGTTACCTAGCGGGCACTTGCACTATCTGGGTTACCTAGCGGGCACTTGGACAATGTAGGTTAATTAGCGGGCACTTGGACTATCTAGGTTGCCGAACGGGCATTTGGACTATGTAGGTTACCTAGCGGGCACTTGGACTTCTAGGTTAACGAATGGGCACATGGACTATTTATGTTGCATAGCGGGCAATTGGATTATCTAGATAGGTAACGGGCACATGGACTATCTAGGTTACCTAGCGGGAACTTGGACTATGTAGGTTACCTAGCGGGCACTTGGACTATCTAGGTTACCTAACGGGCACTTGGACTATCTTGGTTTCTTAGCGGGCACTTGGACTATGTAGGTTACCTAGCCGGCCCTTGCACTATATAGGTTACCTAGCGGGCACTTGGACTATCTAGGTTAACGAAAGGGCTCTTGGACTATGTAGGTTACCTAGCGGGCACTTGGATTATTTAGGTTAGCTAACAGGAACTTGGAATATCTAGGTTACCTTGCGGGCACTTGTACTATCTAGGTTACCTAACGGGAACTTGGACTATGTAGGTTACCTAGCGGGCACTTGGACTATCCAGGTTACCTAACGGGCACTTGGACTATCTTGGTTTCTTAGCGGGCACTTGGACTATATGGGTTACCTAGCGGGCACTTGGACTTTGTAGGTTACCTAGCGGGCACTTGCACTATCTAGGTTACCAAGCGGGCATTTGGACTATGTAGGTTACCTAGCGGGAACTTGGACTATGTAGGTTACCTAGCGGGCACTTGGACTATCTAGGTTACCTAACGGGCACTTGGACTATCTTGGTTTCCTAGCGGGCACTTGGACTATCTAGGTTACCTAGCGGGAACTTGGACTATGTAGGTTACCTAGCGGGCACTTGGACTATCTAGGTTACCTAACGGGCACTTGGACTATCTTGGTTTCCTAGCGGGCACTTGGACTATGCAGGTTACCTAGCCGGCCCTTGGACTATATAGGTTACTTAGCGGGCACTTGGACTATCTAGGTTAACGAAAGGGCACTTGGACTATGTAGGTTACCTAGCGGGCACTTGGATTATTTAGGTTAGCTAACAGGAACTTGGAATATCTAGGTT
The DNA here is from genome assembly GCF_050624435.1 of Tenrec ecaudatus. NCBI lineage: Eukaryota > Metazoa > Chordata > Mammalia > Afrosoricida > Tenrecidae > Tenrec > Tenrec ecaudatus. The sequence continues at coordinate 693,363 of NW_027457673.1, forward strand.
ACCTTGCGGGCACTTGTACTATCTAGGTTACCTAACGGGAACTTGGACTATGTAGGTTAACTAGCGTACACTTGGATGATCTAGGTTAACTAGCGGGCACTTGGAATATCTAGGTTAACTAGCGGGCCCTTGGACTATGTAGGCTAACTAGCGGGCACTTGGAATATCTAGGTTACCTAACGGGCACTTGGACAATCTTGGTTTCTTAGCGGGCACTTGGACTATATAGGTTACCTAGCGGGCACTTGGACTTTGTAGGTTACCTAGCGGGCACTTGCACTATCTGGGTTACCTAGCGGGCACTTGGACAATGTAGGTTAATTAGCGGGCACTTGGACTATCTAGGTTGCCGAACGGGCATTTGGACTATGTAGGTTACCTAGCGGGCACTTGGACTTCTAGGTTAACGAATGGGCACATGGACTATTTATGTTGCATAGCGGGCAATTGGATTATCTAGATAGGTAACGGGCACATGGACTATCTAGGTTACCTAGCGGGAACTTGGACTATGTAGGTTACCTAGCGGGCACTTGGACTATCTAGGTTACCTAACGGGCACTTGGACTATCTTGGTTTCTTAGCGGGCACTTGGACTATGTAGGTTACCTAGCCGGCCCTTGCACTATATAGGTTACCTAGCGGGCACTTGGACTATCTAGGTTAACGAAAGGGCTCTTGGACTATGTAGGTTACCTAGCGGGCACTTGGATTATTTAGGTTAGCTAACAGGAACTTGGAATATCTAGGTTACCTTGCGGGCACTTGTACTATCTAGGTTACCTAACGGGAACTTGGACTATGTAGGTTACCTAGCGGGCACTTGGACTATCCAGGTTACCTAACGGGCACTTGGACTATCTTGGTTTCTTAGCGGGCACTTGGACTATATGGGTTACCTAGCGGGCACTTGGACTTTGTAGGTTACCTAGCGGGCACTTGCACTATCTAGGTTACCAAGCGGGCACTTGAACTATGTAGGGTAATTAGCGGGCACTTGGACTATCTTGGTTACCAAACGGGCATTTGGACTATGTAGGTTACTTAGCGGGCACTTGGACTTCTAGGTTAACGAATGGGCACTTGGACTATGTATGTTGCATAGCGGGCAATTGGATTATCTAGGTTAGGTAACGGGCACTTGGACTATCTAGGTTACCTAGCGGGAACTTGGACTATGTAGGTTACCTAGCGGGCACTTGGACTATCTAGGTTACCTAACGGGCACTTGGACTATCTTGGTTTCTTAGCGGGCACTTGGACTATGTAGGTTACCTAGCCGGCCCTTGGACAATATAGGTTACCTAGCGGGCACTTGGACTATCTAGGTTAACGAAAGGGCACTTGGACTAAGTAGGTTACCTAGCGGGCACTTGGATTATTTAGGTTAGCTAACAGGAACTTGGAATATCTAGGTTACCTTGCGGGCACTTGTACTATCTAGGTTACCTAACGGGAACTTGGACTATGTAGGTTAACTAGCGTACACTTGGAAGATCTAGGTTAACTAGCGGGCACTTGGAATATCTAGGTTAACTAGCGGGCCCTTGACTATGTAGGTTAAGTAGCGGACACTTGGACTATCTAGTTTACCTAGCGGGCACTTGGACTATGTAGGTTAACTAGCGGGCCCTGGGACTATCTAGGTTACATAGCTGGAACTTGGACTATATAGGTTACCTTGCGGGCACTTGGACTATGTAGGTTAACAAAAGACACTTGAACGATCTATGTTAAATAGTGGGCCCTTGGACTATGTAGGTTAACGAACGGGCATTTGGACTATGTAGGTTACCTAGCGGGCACTTGGACTTCTAGGTTAACGAATGGGCACTTGGACTATGAATGTTGCATAGCGGGCAATTGGATTATCTAGGTTAGGTAATGGGCACTTAGACTATCTAGGTTACCTAGCGGGAACTTGGACTATGTAGGTTACCTAGCGGGCACTTGGACTCTCTAGGTTACCCAACGGGCACTTGGACTATCTTGGTTTCTTAGCGGGCACTTGGACTATATAGGTTACCTAGCGGGCCCTTGGACTATGTAGGTTACCTAGCGGGCACTTGGACTATCTAGGTTAACGAAAGGGCACTTGGACTATGTATGTTGCATAGCGGGCAATTGGATTATCTAGGTTAGGTAACGGGAACTTGGACTATCTAGGTTACCTAGCGGGAACTTGGACTATGTAGGTTACCTAGCGGGCACTTGGACTCTCTAGGTTACCCAACGAGAACTTGGACTATCTTGGTTTCTTAGCGGGCACTTGGACTATATAGGTTACCTAGCGGGCCCTTGGACTATGTAGGTTACCTAGCGGGCACTTGGACTATCTAGGTTAACGAAAGGGAACTTGGACTATGTATGTTGCATAGCGGGCAATTGAATTATCTAGGTTATGTAACGGGCACTTGGACTATCTAGGTTACCTAGCAGGAACTTGGACTATGTAGGTTACCTAGCGGGCACTTGGACTATCTAGGTTACCTAACGGGCACTTGGACTATCTTGGTTTCTTAGCGGGCACTTGGACTATATAGGTTACCTAGCGGGCCTTGGACTTTGTAGGTTACCTAGCGGGCACTTGCACTATCTATGTTACCAAGCGGGCACTTGAACTATGTAGGTTACCTAGCGGGCACTTGGACTTCTAGGTTAACGAATGGGCACTTGGACTATGTATGTTGCATAGCGGGCAATTGGATTATCTAGGTTAGGTAACGGGCACTTGGACTATCTAGGTTACCTGGCGGGCACTTGGACTATCTAGGTTAACGAATGGGCATTTGGACTATGTATGTTGCATAGCGGGCAATTGGATTATCTAGGTTAGGTAATGGGCACTTGGACTATCTAGGTTACCTAGCGGGAACTTGGACTATGTCGGTTACCTAGCGGGCACTTGGACTATCTAGGTTACCTAACGGGCACTTGGACTATCTTGGTTTCTTAGCGGGCACTTGGACTATATAGGTTACCTAGCAGGCACTTGGACTTTTAAGGTTACCTAGCGGGCACTTGCACTATCTAGGTTACCTAGCGGGCACTTGGACAATGTAGGTTAATTAGCGGGCACTTGGATTATCTAGGTTACCGAACGGGCATTTGGACTATGTAGGTTACCTAGCGGGCACTTGGACTTCTAGGTTAACGAATGGGCACTTGGACTATGTATGTTGCATAGCGGGCAATTGGATTATCTAGGTTAGGTAAAGGGCACTTGGACTATCTAGGTTACCTAGCGGGAAAATGGACTATGTAGGTTACCTAGCGGGCACTTGGACTATCTAGGTTACCTAATGGGCACTTGGACTATCTTGGTTTCTTAGCGGGCACTTGGACTATGTAGGTTACATAGCCGGCCCTTGGACTATATAGGTTACCTAGCGGGCACTTGGACTATCTAGGTTAACGAAAGGGCACTTGGACTATGTAGGTTACCTAGCGGGCACTTGGATTATTTAGGTTAGCTAACAGGAACTTGGAATATCTAGGTTACCTTGCGGGCACTTGTACTATCTAGGTTACCTAACGGGAACTTGGACTATGTAGGTTAACTAGCGTACACTTGGACGATCTAGGTTAGCTAGCGGGCACTTGGAATATCTACGTTAACTAGCGGGCCCTTGGACTATATAGGTTAACTAGCGGGCACTTGGACTATCTAGTTTACCTAGCGGGCACTTGGACTATGTAGGTTAACTAGCGGGCCCTGGGACTATCTAGGTTACATAGCTGGAACTTGGACTATATAGGTTACCTTGCGGGCACTTGGACTATGTAGGTTAACAAAAGACACTTGAACGATCTAGGTTAAATAGTGGGCCCTTGGACTATGTAGGTTAACGAACGGGCATTTGGACTATGTAGGTTACGTAGCGGGCACTTGGACTTCTAGGTTAACGAATGGGCACTTGGACTATGAATGTTGCATAGCGGGCAATTGGATTATCTAGGTTAGGTAATGGGCATTTGGACTATCTAGGTTACCTAGCGGGCACTTGGACTATCTAGGTTACCTAGCGGGCACTTGGACTATCTAGGTTAGCTAAGTGGCAATTGGACTATCTAGGTTAATTAGCGGGCACTTGGACTATATAGGTTACCTAGCGGGCACTTGGACTTTGTAGGTTACCTAGCGGGCACTTGGACTATGTAGGTTAATTAGCGGGCACTTGGACTATCTAGGTTACTGAACGGGCATTTGGACTATGTAGGTTACCTAGCGGGCACTTGGACTTCTAGGTTAACGAATGGGCACTTGGACTATGAATGTTGCATAGCGGGCAATTGGATTATCTAGGTTAGGTAATGGGCACTTGGACTATCTAGGTTACCTAGCTGGAACTTGGACTATGTAGGTTACCTAGCTGGCACTTGGACTATCTAGGTTACCTAACGGGCACTTGGACTATCTTGGTTTCTTAGCGGGCACTTGGACTATATAGGTTACCTAGCGGGCACTTGGACTTTGTAGATTACCTAGAGGGCACTTGCACTATCTAGGTTACCTAGCGGGCACTTGGACTATGTAGGTTAATTAGCGGGCACTTGGACTATCTAGGTTACCGAACGGGCATTTGGACTATGTAGGTTACCTAGCGGGCACTTGGACTTCTAGGTTAACGAATGGGCACTTGGACTATGTATGTTGCATAGCGGGCAATTGGATTATCTAGGTTAGGTAATGGGCACTTGGACTATCTAGGTTACCTAGCGGGAACATGGACTATGTAGGTTACCTAGCGGGCACTTGGACTCTCTAGGTTACCCAACGGGCACTTGGACTATCTTGGTTTCTTAGCGGGCACTTGGACTATATAGGTTACCTAGCGGGCACTTAGACTTTGTAGGTTACCTAGCGGGCACTTGCACTATCTAGGTTACCTAGCGGGCACTTGCACTATGTAGGTTAATTAGCGGGCACTTGGACTATCTAGGTTAACGAAAGGGCACTTGGACTATGTAGGTTGCCTAGCGGGCACTTGGATTATTTAGGTTAGCTAACAGGAACTTGGAATATCTAGGTTACCTTGCGGGCACTTGTACTATCTAGGTTACCTTACGGGAACTTGGACTATGTAGGTTAACTAGCGTACACTTGGACGATCTAGGTTAACTAGCGGGCACTTGGAATATCTAGGTTAACTAGCGGGCCCTTGGACTATATAGGTTAACTAGCGGGCACTTGGACAATCTAGTTTACCTAGCGGGCACTTGGACTATGTAGGTTAACTAGCGGGCCCTGGGACTATCTAGGTTACATAGCTGGAACTTGGAGTATATAGGTTACCTTGCGGGCACTTGGACTATGTAGGTTAACAAAAGACACTTGAACGATCTAGGTTAAATAGTGGGCCCTTGGACTATGTAGGTTAACGAACGGGCATTTGGACTATGTAGGTTACCTAGCGGGCACTTGGACTTCTAGGTTAACGAATGGGCACTTGGACTATGAATGTTGCATAGCGGGCAATTGGATTATCTAGGTTAGGTAATGGGCACTTGGACTATCTAGGTTACCTAGCGGGAACTTGGACTATGTCGGTTACCTAGCGGGCACTTGGACTATCTAGGTTACCTAACGGGCACTTGGACTATCTTGGTTTCTTAGCGGGCACTTGGACTATATAGGTTACCTAGCAGGCACTTGGACTTTTAAGTTTACCTAGCGGGCACTTGCACTATCTAGGTTACCTAGCGGGCACTTGGACTATGTAGGTTAATTAGCGGGCACTTGGAATATCTAGGTTACCTAACGGGCATTTGGACTATGTAGATTACCTAGCGGGCACTTGGACTTCTAGATTAACGAATGGGCACTTGGACTATGTATGGTGCATAGCGGGCAATTGGATTATCTAGGTTAGGTAATGGGCACTTGGACTATCTAGGTTACCTAGCGGGAACTTGGACTATGTCGGTTACCTAGCGGGCACTTGGACTCTCTAGGTTACCCAACGGGCACTTGGACTATCTTGGTTTCTTAGCAGGCACTTGGACTATATAGGTTACCTAGCGGGCCCTTGGACTATGTAGGTTACCTAGCGGGCACTTGGACTATCTAGATTAACGAAAGGGCACTTGGACAATGTATGTTGCATAGCGGGCAATTGGATTATCTAAGTTAGGTAATGGGCACTTGGACTATCTAGGTTACCTAGCGGGAACTTGGACTATGTAGGTTACCTAGCGGGCACTTGGACTATCTAGGTTACCTAACGGGCACTTGGACTATCTTGGTTTCTTAGCGGGCACTTGGACTATCTTGGTTACCTAGCGGGCACTTGGACTATGTAGGTTAATTAGCGGGCACGTGGACTATCTAGGTTACTGAACGGGCATTTGGACTATGTAGGTTACCTAGCGGGCACTTGGACTTCTAGGTTAACGAATGGGCACTTGGACTATGTATGTTGCATAGCGGGCAATTGGATTATCTAGGTTAGGTAATGGGCACTTGGACTATCTAGGTTTCCTAGCGGTAACTTGGACGATGTAGGTTACCTAGCTGGCACTTGGACTATCTAGGTTACCTAACGGGCACATGGACAATCTTGGTTTCTTAGCGGGCACTTGGACTATATAGGTTACCTAGCGGGCACTTGGACTTTGTAGGTTACCTAGCGGGCACTTGCACTATCTAGGTTACCTAGCGGGCACTTGGACTATGTAGGTTAATTAGCTGGCACTTGGACTATCTAGGTTACCGAACGGGCATTTGGATTATGTAGGTTACCTAGCGGGCACTTGGACTTCTAGGTTAACGAATGGGCACTTGGACTATGTATGTTGCATAGCGGGCAATTGGATTATCTAGGTTAGGTAATGGGCACTTGGACTATCTAGGTTACCTAGCGGGGACTTGGACTATGTAGGTTACTTAGCGGGCACTTGGACTCTCTAGGTTACCCAACGGGCACTTGGAGTATCTTGGTTTCTAAGCGGGCAATTAGACTATATAGGTTACCTAGCGGGCCCTTGGACTATGTAGGTTACCTAGCGGGTACTTGGACTATCTAGGTTAACGAAAGGGCACTTGGACTATGTATGTTGCATAGCGGGCAATTGGATTATCTAGGTTAGGTAACGGGCACTTGGACTATCTAGGTTACCTAGCGGGAACTTGGACTATGTAGGTTACCTAGCGGGCACTTGGACTATGTAGGTTACCTAACGGGAACTTGGACTATCTTGGTTTCTTAGCGGGCACTTGGACTATCTAGGTTACCTAGCGGGAACATGGACTATGTAGGTTACCTAGCGGGCACTTGGACTATCTAGGTTACCTAACGGGCACTTGGACTATCTTGGTTTCTTAGCGGGCACTTGGACTATATAGGTTACCTAGCGGGCCCTTGGACTATGTAGGTTACCTAGTGGGCACTTGGACTATCTAGGTTAACGAAAGGGCACTTGGACTATGTAGGTTACCTAGCAGGCACTTGGATTATCTAGTTTAGCTAACAGGAACTTGGAATATCTAGGTTACCTTGCGGGCACTTGTACTATCTAGGTTACCTAACGGGAACTTGGACTATGTAGGTTAACTAGCGTACACTTGGATGATCTAGGTTAACTAGCGGGCACTTGGAATATCTAGGTTAACTAGCGGGCCCTTGGACTATGTAGGTTAACTATCGGCACTTGGACTATCTAGTTTACCTAGCGGGCACTTGGACTATGTAGGTTAACTAGCGGGCCCTTGGACTATCTAGGTTACATAGCTGGAACTTGGACTATATAGGTTACCTTGCGGGCACTTGGACTATGTAGGTTAACCAAAGACACTTGGACGATCAAGGTTATATAGTGTGCCCTTGGACTATGTAGGTTAACGAACGGGCATTTGGACTATGTAGGTTACCTAGCGGGCACTTGGACTTCTAGGTTAACGAATGGGCACTTGGACTATGAATGTTGCATAGCGGGCAATTGGATTATCTAGGTTAGGTAATGGGCACTTGGACTATCTAGGTTACCTAGCGGAACTTGGACTATGTAGGTTACCTAGCGGGCACTTGGACTATCTAGGTTACCTAACGGGCACTTGGACTATCTTGGTCTCTTAGCGGGCACTTGGACTATATAGGTTACCTAGCGGGCACTTGGACTTTGTAGGTTACCTAGCTGGCACTTGCACTATCTAGGTTACCTAGCGGCACGTGGACTATGTAGGTTAATTAGCGGGCACTTGGACTATCTAGGTTACCGAACGGGCATTTGGACTATGTAGGTTACCTAGCGGGCACTTGGACTTCTAGGTTAACGAATGGGCACTTGGACTATGTATTTTGCATAGCGGGCAATTGGATTGTCTAGGTTAGGTAATGGGCACTTGGATTATCTAGGTTACCTAGCGGGAACTTGGACTATGTAGGTTACCTAGCTGGCACTTGGACTATCTAGGTTACCTAACGGGCACTTGGACAATCTTGGTTTCTTAGCGGGCACTTGGACTATATAGGTTACCTAGCGGGCACTTGGACTTTGTAGGTTACCTAGCGGGCACTTGCACTATCTAGGTTACCTAGCGGGCACTTGGACTATGTAGGTTAATAAGCGGGCACTTGGACTATCTAGGTTACCGAACGGGCATTTGGACTATGTAGGTTACCTAGCGGGAACTTGGACTTCTATGTTAACGAATGTGCACTTGGACTATGTATGTTGCATAGCGGGCAATTGGATTATCTAGGTTAGGTAATGGGCACATGGACTATCCAGGTTACCTAGCGGGAACTTGGAGTATGTAGGTTACTTAGCAGGCACTTGGGCTCTCTAGGTTACCCAACGGGCACTTGGACTATCTTGGTTTCTTAGCGGGCACTTGGACTATATAGGTTACCTAGCGGGCCCTTGGACTATGTAGGTTACCTAGCGGGCACTTGGACTATCTAGGTTAACGAAAGGGCACTTGGACTATGTATGTTGCATAGCGGGCAATTGGATTATCTAGGTTAGGTAACGGGCACTTGGACTATCTAGGTTACCTAGCGGGAACTTGGACTATGTAGGTTACCTAGCGGGCACTTGGACTATCTAGGTTACCTAACGGGCACTTGGACTATCTTGGTTTCTTAGCGGGCACTTGGACTATATAGGTTACCTAGCGGGCACTTGGACTATGTAGGTTACCTAGCGGGCACTTGGACTATCTAGGTTACCTAACGGGCACTTGGACTATCTTGGTTTCTTAGCGGGCACTTGGACTATATAGGTTACCTAGCGAGCCCTTGGACTATGTAGGTTACCTAGCGGGCACTTGGACTATCTAGGTTAACGACAGGGCACTTGGACTATGTAGGTTACCTAGCGGGCACTTGGATTATCTAGTTTAGCTAACAGGAACTTGGAATATCTAGGTTACCTTGCGGGCACTTGTACTATCTAGGTTACCTAATGGGAACTTGGACTATGTAGGTTAACTAGCATACACTTGGACGATCTAGGTTAACTAGCGGGCACTTGGACTATCTAGGTTAACTAGCGGGCCCTTGGACTATGTAGGTTAACTAGCAGGCACTTGGACTATGTAGGTTAAGTAGAAGGCACTTGGACTATCAAGGTTACCTAGCGGGCCCTTGTACTATGTCGGTTACCAGCGGGCACTTGGACTATCTAGGTTAACGAACGTGCACTTGGACTATGTAGGTAACCTAGCGGGCACTTGGACTGTCTAGGTTACCTAGCAGGCACTTGGCCTATCTACGTTAACGAACGGGCACTTGGACTATGTAGGTTAACTAGCGGACACTTCGACTATCTAGGTTAGCTAACGGGCAATTGGACTATCTAGGTTACCTAGCGGGCACTTGGACTATGTAGGTTCCCTAGGGGGCACTTGGACTATTTAGGTTACCTAGCAGGCACTTTGACTATCTAGGTTAACAGACGTGCATTTGGACTATGTAGGTAAACTAGCGGGCACTTGGACTGTCTAGGTTACCTAGCAGGCACTTGGCCTATCTACGTTAACGAACGGGCACTTGGACTATGTAGGTTAACTAGCGGACACTTCGACTATCTAGGTTAGCTAACGGGCAATTGGACTATCTAGGTTACCTAGCGGGCACTTGGACTATGTAGGTTGCCTAGCGAGCACTTGGACTATGTAGGTTCCCTAGCGAGCACTTGGACTATGTAGGTTCCCTATGGGGTACTTGGACTGTCTAGGTTAACCAGGGGGCAATTGGACAGTCTAGGTTACCTAGTGGGCACTTGGACTATGTAGTTTACCTAGGAGGCACTTGGACTATATTGGTTAACTAGCGGGCACTTGGACTATCTAGGTTAACTAGCAGGTTCTTGGACTATGTAGCTTAACTAATGGGCACTTGGACTATCTAGGTTAACTAGCGGACACTTGGACGATCTAGGTTAACTAGCGGGCCCTAGGACTATGTAGGTTAACTAGCGGGCACTTGGACTATCTAGGTTAACTAGCGGGTTCTTGGACTATGTAGGTTAACTAGCGGGGACTTGGACTCTCTAGGTTAACTAGCTGACCTTGGACTATGTAGGTTAACCAGCGGGCACTTGGACTATCTAGGTTAACTAGCTGACCTTGGACTATGTAAGTTAACTAGCGGGCACTTGGACTATCTAGGTTAACTAGCGGGCACTACCACAATGCAGGTTCCCTAGCGGGCACTTTGACTATGTAGGTTCCCTAACGGGCACTTGGAATATGTAGGTTCCCTATCGGGCACTTGGACTTTGTAGGTTCCTCTGCGGGCACTTGGACTACGTAGGTTCCCTATCAGGCACTTGGACTATGTAGGTTAACTAGCGGGCCCTTGAACTATGTAGATTAACTAGCGGCACTTGGACTATCTACGTTAACTAGCGGGCCTGTGGACTATGTAGATTCCCTAGCGGGCACTTGGACTACATAGGTTCCCTAGCGGGCACTTAGACTCTGTATGTTCCCTAGCGGGCAATTGGACTATATGTTCCTTACGGACACTTGAACTATGTAAGTTAACTACCGGGCACTTGGAATATGTAGGTTCCCTATCGGGCACTTGGATTATGTAGGTTCCCTATCGGGCACTTGGACTATGTAGGTTAACTAGCGGGCACTTGGACTGTCTAGGTAACCTAGCGGGCACTTGGACTATCTAGGTTAACGAACGGGCACTTGGACTATGTAGGTAACCTAGCGGGCACTTCGACTGTCTAGGTTACCTAGCGGGCACTTTGACTATCTAGGTTAATGAAAGGGCACTTGGACTATGTAGGTTCCCTAGCGGGTACTTGGATTATCTAGGTTAGCTAACAGGAACTTGGATTATCTAGCTTACCTAGAGGGCACTTGGACTATGTAGGTTACCTTGCGGGCACTTGTACTATCTAGGTTACCTAACGCGAACTTGGACTATGTAGGTTAACTAGCGGACACTTGGACGATCTAGGTTAACTAGCGGACACTTGGAATATCTAGGTTAACTAGCGGGCCCTTGGACTATGTAGGTTAACTAACGGGAACTTGGACTATCTAGGTTAACTAGCGGGTTCTTGGACTATGTAAGTTAACTAGCGGGCACTTGGACTATCTAGGTTAACTAGCTGACCTTGAACTATGTAGGTTAACTAGCGGGCACTTGGACTATCTAGGTTAACTAGCGGGCACTTGCCCAATGCAGGTTCCCTAGCGGGCACTTTGACTATATAGGTTCCCTAGGGGGCACTTGGACTTTATAGGTTCCCTATGGGCACTAGGACTATCTAGGTTCCCTAACGGGCACTTGGAATATATAGGTTCCCTATCGGGCACTTGGACTATGTAGGTTCCTCAGCGGGCACTTGGAATATGTAGGTTCCCTATCGGGCATTGGACTATGTAGCTTCACTAGCAGGATTTGGACTATCTAGGTTACCTAGCGGGCACTTGGACTATGTAGGTTAACTAGCGGACACTTGGCCAATCTAGGTTACCTAGCGGGCACTTGAACTATGTACATACCCTAGCGGGCACTTGGACTATCTAGGTTACCTAGCGGGCACTTGGACGATGTACGTACCCTAGCGGGCACTTGGACTATCTAGGTTAACTAGAGGGTCCTTGGAAAATGTAGGTTAACTAGCGGGCACTTGGATTATCTAGGTTAACTAACGGGCACTTGGACGATCTAGGTTAACTAGCGGGCACTTGGACTATCTAGATTAACTAGCGGGCACTTGGACTATCTAGATTAACTAGCGGGCCCTTGGACTATCTAGGTTAACTAGCGGGCTCTTGGACTATCTAGGTTAACTAGCGGGCACTTGGACTATCTAGATTAACTAGCGGGCCCTTGGACTATCTAGGTTTACTAGCGGGCACTTGGACTATCTAGGTTAACAAACGGGCACTTGGACTATGTAGGTTGCCTAGCGAGCACTTGGACTATGTAGGTTCCCTAGCGGGCACTTGGACTATATAGTTTCCCTATCAGGTACTTGGACTGTCTAGGTTAACTAGCGGGCAATTGGACTGTCTAGGTTACCTAGTGGGCACTTGGACTGTGTAGTTTAAATAGCAGGCACTTGGACTATGTAGGTTAACTAGCAGGGACTTGGACTATCTAGGTTAACTAGCAGGCACTTGGACTATCTAGGTTACCTAGAGGGCACTTGGACTATGTACGTTCCCTAGGGGGCAATTGGGCTATCTACGTTACCTAGCGGGCACTTGGACTATGTAGGTTAACGAACGGGCATTTGGACTATGTAGGTAACCTAATGGTCACTTGGTCTGTCTAGGTTACCTAGCGGGGACTTGGACTATGTAGGTTAACTAGCGGGCACTTGGACTATGTAGGATCCCTATCGGACATTTGTACTACTTAGGTTAACTAGCGGGCACTTTGACTATCTAGGTTAACTAGCGGGCTCTTGGACTATCTAGGTCTACTAGCAGGCCCTTGTACTATGTAGGTTTACTAGCGGGCACTTGGACTATCTAGGTTAACTAACGGACCTTGGACTATGTAGGTTAACTAGGAGGCACTTGGCCTATGTACGTCCCCTAGTGGGCACTTGGACTATATAGGTTAACTAACGGGCACTAGGACTATCGAGGTTAACTAGCGGGCACTTGGACTATCTAGTTTACCTAGCGGGCACTTGGACTATGTAGGTTAACTAGCGGGCCCTTGGACTATCTAGGTTACATAGCTGGAACTTGGACTATATAGGTTACCTTGCGGGCACTTGGACTATGTAGGTTAACCAAAGACACTTGGGCGATCAAGGTTACATAGTGTGCCCTTGGACTATGTAGGTTAACGAACGGGCATTTGGACTATGTAGGTTACCTAGCGGGCACTTGGACTTCTAGGTTAACGAATGGGCACTTGGACTATGAATGTTGCATAGCGGGCAATTGGATTATCTAGGTTAGGTAATGGGCACTTGGACTATCTAGGTTACCTAGCGGGAACTTGGACTATGTAGGTTACCTAGAGGGCACTTGGACTATGTAGGTTTCCTAGCGGGCACTTGGACTATCTAGGTTAACGAACGGGCACTTGGACTATGTAGGTAACCTAGCGGGCACTTGGACAGTCTAGGTTACCTAGCGGGCACTTGGACTATCTAGGTTAACGAACGGGCACTTGGACAATGTAGGTTACCTAGCGGGCACTTGGACTATGTAGGTTAACTAGCGGGCACTTGGACTATCTAGGTTTACTAGCGGGCCCTTGGACTATCTAGGTTACATAGTTGGAACTTGGACTATATAGGTTACCTTGCGGGCACTTGGACTATGTAGGTTAACCAAAGACACTTGGGCGATCAAGGTTAAATAGTGTGCCCTTGGACTATGTAGGTTAACGAACGGGCATTTGGACTATGTAGGTTACCTAGCGGGCACTTGGACTTCTAGGTTAACGAATGGGCACTTGGACTATGAATGTTGCATAGCGGGCAATTGGATTATCTAGGTTAGGTAATGGGCACTTGGACTATCTAGGTTACCTAGCGGGAACTTGGACTATGTAGGTTACCTAGCGGGCACTTGGACTATCTAGGTTACCTAACGGGCACTTGGACTATCTTGGTTTCTTAGCGGGCACTTGGACTATATAGGTTACCTAGCGGGCACTTGGACTTTGTAGGTTACCTAGCGGGCACTTGCACTATCTAGGTTACCTAGCGGGCACTTGGACTATGTAGGTTAATTAGCGGGCACTTGGACTATCTAGGTTACCGAACGGGCATTTGGACTATGTAGGTTACCTAGCAGGCACTTGGACTTCTAGGTTAACGAATGGGCACTTGGACTATGTATTTTGCATAGCGGGCAATTGGATTATCTAGGTTAGGTAATGGGCACTTGGAATATCTAGGTTACCTAGCGGGAACTTGGACTATGTAGGTTACCTAGCTGGCACTTGGACTATCTAGGTTACCTAACGGGCACTTGGACAATCTTGGTTTCTTAGCGGGCACTTGGACTATATAGGTTACCTAGCGGGCACTTGGACTTTGTAGGTTACCTAGCGGGCACTTGCACTATCTAGGTTACCTAGCGGGCACTTGGACTATGTAGGTTAATTAGCGAGCACTTGGACTATGTAGGTTCCCTATCGGGCACTTGGACTATGTAGGTTAACTAGCGGGCACTTGGATTATCTCGGTTAACGAACGGGCACTAGGACTATGTAGGTTACCTAGCCGCCACTGGGACTATCTAGGTTAGCTAACAGGCACTTGGACTATCTAGGTTCCCTAGCGGGCACTTGTACTATCTAGGTTACCTAGCTGGCACTTGGACTATGTAGGTCAACTAGCGGGCCCTTGGACTATCTATGTTAGCCAGCGGGCACTTAGATTATGTAGGTTAACTAGCGGGAACTTGGAATATGTAGGTTAAGTAGCGGACACTTGCACTATGAAGGTTAACTAGCGGGCACATGGAGTATGTAGGTTTACTAGCGGGCCCTTGGACTATCTAGGTTACCTAGCGGGCACTTGGACTATGTAGGCTAACTAGGGAGCCCTTGGACGATCTAGGTTACCTAGCAGGCACTTGGAATATGTAGGTTAACTAGCGGGCACTTGGACTATCTAGGTTACCTAGCGGGAACTTGGACTATGTACGTTCCCTAGCGGGCACTTGGACTATCTACTTTACCTAGCGGGCACTTGGACTATGTACGTTTCCTAGCGGGTACTTGGACTAGATAGGTTCCCTAGCGGGCACTTGATCTATCTAGGTTAACTAGCGGGCATTTGGACTATCTAGGTTAACTAGCGAGCACTTGGACTATCTAGGTTAACTAGCGGGCATTTGGAATATTAGGGCCCCTAGCGGGCATTTGGACAATATTGGTTACCTAGCGGGCACTTGGACTATGTAGGTTAACTAACGGGCACTTGGACTATGTAGGTAACCTAGTGGTCACTTGAAATGTCTAGGTTACCTAGCGGGCACTTAGACTATGTAGGTTAACTAGCGGGCACTTGGACTATCTAGGTTAACTCGCGGGCCCTTGGACGATGTAGGTTAACTAGCGGGCCCTTGCACTATGTAGGTTAACTAGCGGGCCCATGGATTATGTAGGTTTACTAGCAGGCACTTGGACTATCTAGGTTAACTAGCGGGCACTTGGACTATGTAGTTTCCCTAGCGGGCATTTGGACTATTTAGGTTACCTAGCGGGCACTTGGACTATGTGGGTTACCTAGCGGGTACTTGGACTATCTAGGTTACCTAGCAGGCAATTTGACTATCTAGGTTAACTAACGGGCACTTGGACTATGTAGGTTACCTAGCGGGCACGTGGATTATGTAGGTTCCCTATCGGGCACTTGGACTATGTAGGTTAACTAGCGGGCACTTGGATTATCTAGGTTAACGAACGGGCACTAGGACTATGTAGGTTACCTAGCTGCCACTGGGACTATCTAGGTTAGCTAACAGGCACTTGGACTATCTAGGTTCCCTATCGGGCACTTGTACTATCTAGGTTACCTAGCTGGCATGGACTATGTAGGTCAACTAGCGTGCCCTTGGACTATCTATGTTAGCCAACGGGCACTTAGATTATGTAGGTTAACTAGCGGGAACTTGGAATACGTAGGTTAAGTAGCGGACACTTGCACTGTGAAGGTTAACTAGCGGGCCCATGGAGTATGTAGGTATACTAGCGGGCCCTTGGACTATGTAGGTTACCTAGCGGGCACTTGGACTATGTAGGCTAACTAGGGGGCCCTTGGACGATCTAGGTTACCTAGCGGGTACTTGAACTATCTAGGTTAACTAGCGGGCACTTGCACTGTCTAGGTTACCTGGCGGGCACTTGGACGATGTACGTTCCCTAGCGGGCACTTGGACTATCTATGTTAACTAGAGGGCACTTGGAATATGTAGGTTAACTAGCGGACACTTGCACTATGTAGGTTACATAGCACTCACTTGGCCTATCTAGGTTAACTAGCGGGCACTTGGACTATGTAGGTCAACTAGCGGGCCCTTGGACTATCTAGGTTATCCAACGGGCACTTAGATTATGTAGGTTAACTAGAGGGCACTTGGAATATGTAGGTTAAGTAGAGGACACTTGCACTATGAAGGTTAACTAGTGGGCCCATGGACTATGTAGGTTTACTAGCGGGCCCTTGGACTATCTAGGTTCCCTAAAGGGCACTTGGACTATCTAGGTTACCGAACGGGCAATTGGACTATCTAGGTTACCTAGCGGGCACTTGGACTTCTAGGTTAACGAACGGGCACTTGGACTATATATGTTGCATAGCGGGCAATTGGACTATCTAGGTTAGGTAACGGGCACTTGGACTATCTAGGTTTCTTAGCGGGCACTTGGACGAACTAGGTTAACTAGAGGGCACGTGGACTATCTACGTTACCTTGCGGGTACTTGGAGTATGTAGGTTACGTACTGGGCTGTTGGACTATCTAGGTTACCTAGCGGGAACTTGGACTATCTAGGTTAACTAACGGGCACTTGGACTGTGTAGATTCCCTAGCGGGCCCTTGGACTATGTAAGTTCCCTAGCGGGCACTTGGACTATGTGGGTTTCCTGGCGGGCATTTGGACTATCTAGGTTACCTAAGGGGCACGTGCACTATGTAAGTTCCCTAGCGGGCACTTGGATTATGTAGGTTACCCATCGGGCACTTGGACTATGTAGATTAACTAGAGGGCATTTGGCCTATGTAGGTTACCTAGCGGGCACATGGATTATGTAGGTTCCCTATCGGGCACTTGGAGAATGTAGGTTAACTAGGGGGTACTAGGACTATGTAGGTGACCTAGCGGGCCCTTGGACTATCTAGCTTACCTAAGGGGAACCTGGACTATGTAGGGTAACTAGTGGGCACTTGAACTATCTACGTTACCTAGAGGGCACTTGGACTATGTACGTTTCCAAGAGGGTACTTGGACTAGATAGGTTCCCTAGCGGGCACTTGGTCTATCTAGGTTAACTAGCGAGCACTTGGACTATCTAGGTTAACTAGCAGGCATATGTACTATTAGGACCCTAGCGGGCATTTTGACTATATTGGTTACCTAGCGGGCACGTGGACTATGTAGGTTAACGAACGGGCACTTGGATTATGTAGGTAAACTAGTGGTCACTTGAAATGTCTAGATTACCTAGCGGGCACTTGGACTATGTAGGTTAACTAGCGGGCACTTGGACTATCTAGGTTACCTAGGGAGCTTTGGGACGATGTAGGTTAACTAGCGGGCCCTTGGACTATGTAGGTTAACTAGCGGGCGCTTGGACTATGTAGGTTACCTAGTGGGCACTTGGACGATCTAGGTTAACTAGCGGGTACTTGGACTATGTAGGTTAACTAGCGGGCCCTTGGACTATGTAGATTAACTAACGGCACTTGGAATATCTACGTTAACTAGGGGCCCTTGCACTATGTAGGTTAACTAGCGGGCCCATGGATTATATAGGTTTACTAGAAGGCACTTGGACTATCTAGGTTATCTAGCGGGCACTTGGACTATCTAGGTTAACTAGCGGGCATTTGGAATATTTAGGTTACCTAGCGGGAACGTAGACTCTGTACGTTACCTAGCGGGCACTTGGACTATCTAGGTTACCCAGCTGGCACTTGAACTATCTACGTTACCTAGCGGGTACTTGGAGTATGTAGGTTACGTACCGGGGTGTTGGACTATCTAGGTTACCTAGCGGGCACTTGGACTATCTAGGTTAACTAACGGGCACTTGGACTATGTAGGTTCCTTATCGGGCACTTGGAAAATATAGGTTAACTAGGGGGCACTAGGACTATGTAGGTTACCTAGCGGGCCCTTAGACTATCTAGGTTACCTAGCGGGCATTTGGACTATGTAGGCTCCCTAGCGGTCATTTGGACTATATAGATTACCTAGCGGGAACTTAGACTTTGTAGGTTATCTAGCGGGCACTTGGACTATCTAGGTTACCTAGCTGGCACTTGAACTATCTATGTTACCTAGCAGGTACTTGGAGTATGTAGGTTACCTAGCGGGCTGTTGGACTATCTAGGTTACCAAGCGGGGACTTGGACTATCTAGGTTAACTAACGGGCACTTGGACTGTGTAGATTCCCTAGCGGGCCCTTGGACTATGTAAGTTCCCTAGCGGGCACTTGGACTATGTGGGTTTCCTGGCGGGCATTTGGACTATCTAGGTTACCTAACGGGCACGTGGACTATGTAAGTTCCCTAGCGGGCACTTGGATTATGTAGGTTCCCTATCGGGCACTTGGACTATGTAGATTAACTAGAGGGCATTTGGCCTATGTAGGTTACCTAGCGGGCACTTGGATCATGTAGGTTCCCTATCGGGCACTTGGAGAATGTAGGTTAACTAGGGGGTACTAGGACTATGTAGGTGACCTAGCGGGCCCTTGGACTATCTAGGTTACCTATGGGGAACCTGGACTATGTAGGGTAACTAGTGGGCACTTGGACTATCTACGTTACCTAGAGGGCACTTGGACTATGTACGTTTCCAAGAGGGTACTTGGACTAGATAGGTTCCCTAGCGGGCACTTGGTCTATCTAGGTTAACTAGCGAGCACTTGGACTATCTAGGTTAACTAGCGGGCATATGTACTATTAGGACCCAAGCGGGCATTTTGACTATATTGGTTACCTAGCGGGCACGTGGACTATGTAGGTTAACGAACGGGCACTTGGACTATGTAGGTAAACTAGTGGTCACTTGAAATGTCTAGATTACCTAGCGGGCACTTGGACTATGTAGGTTAACTAGCGGGCACTTGGACTATCTAGGTTACCTAGGGAGCTTTTGGACGATGTAGGTTAACTAGCGGGCCCTTGGACTATGTAGGTTAACTAGCGGGCGCTTGGACTATGTAGGTTACCTAGTGGGCACTTGGACGATCTAGGTTAACTAGCGGGTACTTGGTCTATGTAGGTTAACTAGCGGGCCCTTGGACTATGTAGATTAACTAACGGCACTTGGACTATCCACGTTAACTAGCGGGCCCTTGCACTATGTAGGTTAACTAGCGGGCCCATGGATTATATAGGTTTACTAGAAGGCACTTGGACTATCTAGGTTATCTAGCGGGCACTTGGACTATCTAGGTTAACTAGCGGGCATTTGGAATATTTAGGTTACCTAGCGGGAACTTAGACTCTGTACGTTACCTAGCAGGCACTTGGACTATCTAGGTTACCTAGCTGGCACTTGAACTATCTACGTTACCTAGCGGGTACTTGGAGTATGTAGGTTACGTACCGGGCTGTTGGACTATCTAGGTTACCTAGCGGGCACTTGGACTATCTAGGTTAACTAACGGGCATTTGGACTATGTAGGTTCCCTATCGTGCACTTGGAAAATGTAGGTTAACTAGGGGGCACTAGGACTATGTAGGATACCTAGCGGGCCCTTAGACTATCTAGGTTACCTAGGGAGCATTTGGACTATGTAGGCTCCCTAGCGGTCATTTGGACTATATAGATTACCTAGCGGGAACATAGACTTTGTAGGTTACCTAGCGGGCACTTGGACTATCTAGGTTACCTAGCTGGAACTTGAACTATCTATGTTACCTAGCAGGTACTTGGAGTATGTAGGTTACCTACCGGGCTGTTGGACTATCTAGGTTACCTAGCGGGCACTTGGACTATCTAGGTTAACTAACGGGCACTTGGACTATGTAGGTTCCCTAGCGGGCCCTTGGACTATGTAAATTCCCTAGCGGGCACTTGGACTATGTGGGTTCCATAGCGGGCATTTGGACTATCTAGGTTACCTAACGGGCACTTGGTCTATGTAGGTTCCCTAGCGGGCAATGGATTATGTAGGTTCCCTATCGGGCAATTAGACTATGCAGGTTAACTAGCGGGCCCTTGCACTATGTATGTTAACTAGCGGGCCCATGGATTATGTAGGTTTACTAGCAGGCACTTGGACTATCTAGGTTATCTAGCGGGCACTTGGACTATCTAGGTTAACTAGCGGGCATTTGGAATATTTAGGTTACCTAGCGGGAACGTAGACTCTTTACGTTACCTAGCGGGCAGTTGGACTATCTAGGTTACCTAGCTGGCACTTGAACTATCTACGTTACCTAGCGGGTACTTGGAGTATGTAGGTTACGTACCGGGCTGTTGGACTATCTAGGTTACCTAGCGGGCACTTGGACTATCTAGGCTAACTAACGGGCACTTGGACTATGTAGGTTCCCTATCGGGCACTTGGAGAATGTAGGTTAACTAGGGGGCACTAGGACAATGTAGGTTACCTAGCGGGCCCTTGGACTATCTAGGTTACCTAGGGGGAACCTGGACTATGTAGGTTAACTAGTGGGCACTTGGACTATCTAGGTTACCTAGGGAGCTTTGGGACGATGTAGGTTAACTAGCGGGCCCTTGGACTATGTAGGTTAACTAGCGGGCGCTTGGACTATGTAGGTTACCTAGTGGGCACTTGGACGATCTAGGTTAACTAGCGGGTACTTGGACTATGTAGGTTAACTAGCGGGCCCTTGGACTATGTAGATTAACTAACGGCACTTGGACTATCTACGTTAACTAGGGGCCCTTGCACTATGTAGGTTAACTAGCGGGCCCATGGATTATATAGGTTTACTAGAAGGCACTTGGACTATCTAGGTTATCTAGCGGGCACTTGGACTATCTAGGTTAACTAGCGGGCATTTGGAATATTTAGGTTACCTAGCGGGAACGTAGACTCTGTACGTTACCTAGCGGGCACTTGGACTATCTAGGTTACCCAGCTGGCACTTGAACTATCTACGTTACCTAGCGGGTACTTGGAGTATGTAGGTTACGTACCGGGGTGTTGGACTATCTAGGTTACCTAGCGGGCACTTGGACTATCTAGGTTAACTAACGGGCACTTGGACTATGTAGGTTCCTTATCGGGCACTTGGAAAATGTAGGTTAACTAGGGGGCACTAGGACTATGTAGGTTACCTAGCGGGCCCTTAGACTATCTAGGTTACCTAGCGGGCATTTGGACTATGTAGGCTCCCTAGCGGTCATTTGGACTATATAGATTACCTAGCGGGAACTTAGACTTTGTAGGTTATCTAGCGGGCACTTGGACTATCTAGGTTACCTAGCTGGCACTTGAACTATCTATGTTACCTAGCAGGTACTTGGAGTATGTAGGTTACCTAGCGGGCTGTTGGACTATCTAGGTTACCAAGCGGGGACTTGGACTATCTAGGTTAACTAACGGGCACTTGGACTGTGTAGATTCCCTAGCGGGCCCTTGGACTATGTAAGTTCCCTAGCGGGCACTTGGACTATGTGGGTTTCCTGGCGGGCATTTGGACTATCTAGGTTACCTAACGGGCACGTGGACTATGTAAGTTCCCTAGCGGGCACTTGGATTATGTAGGTTCCCTATCGGGCACTTGGACTATGTAGATTAACTAGAGGGCATTTGGCCTATGTAGGTTACCTAGCGGGCACTTGGATCATGTAGGTTCCCTATCGGGCACTTGGAGAATGTAGGTTAACTAGGGGGTACTAGGACTATGTAGGTGACCTAGCGGGCCCTTGGACTATCTAGGTTACCTATGGGGAACCTGGACTATGTAGGGTAACTAGTGGGCACTTGGACTATCTACGTTACCTAGAGGGCACTTGGACTATGTACGTTTCCAAGAGGGTACTTGGACTAGATAGGTTCCCTAGCGGGCACTTGGTCTATCTAGGTTAACTAGCGAGCACTTGGACTATCTAGGTTAACTAGCGGGCATATGTACTATTAGGACCCAAGCGGGCATTTTGACTATATTGGTTACCTAGCGGGCACGTGGACTATGTAGGTTAACGAACGGGCACTTGGACTATGTAGGTAAACTAGTGGTCACTTGAAATGTCTAGATTACCTAGCGGGCACTTGGACTATGTAGGTTAACTAGCGGGCACTTGGACTATCTAGGTTACCTAGGGAGCTTTTGGACGATGTAGGTTAACTAGCGGGCCCTTGGACTATGTAGGTTAACTAGCGGGCGCTTGGACTATGTAGGTTACCTAGTGGGCACTTGGACGATCTAGGTTAACTAGCGGGTACTTGGTCTATGTAGGTTAACTAGCGGGCCCTTGGACTATGTAGATTAACTAACGGCACTTGGACTATCCACGTTAACTAGCGGGCCCTTGCACTATGTAGGTTAACTAGCGGGCCCATGGATTATATAGGTTTACTAGAAGGCACTTGGACTATCTAGGTTATCTAGCGGGCACTTGGACTATCTAGGTTAACTAGCGGGCATTTGGAATATTTAGGTTACCTAGCGGGAACTTAGACTCTGTACGTTACCTAGCAGGCACTTGGACTATCTAGGTTACCTAGCTGGCACTTGAACTATCTACGTTACCTAGCGGGTACTTGGAGTATGTAGGTTACGTACCGGGCTGTTGGACTATCTAGGTTACCTAGCGGGCACTTGGACTATCTAGGTTAACTAACGGGCATTTGGACTATGTAGGTTCCCTATCGTGCACTTGGAAAATGTAGGTTAACTAGGGGGCACTAGGACTATGTAGGATACCTAGCGGGCCCTTAGACTATCTAGGTTACCTAGGGAGCATTTGGACTATGTAGGCTCCCTAGCGGTCATTTGGACTATATAGATTACCTAGCGGGAACATAGACTTTGTAGGTTACCTAGCGGGCACTTGGACTATCTAGGTTACCTAGCTGGAACTTGAACTATCTATGTTACCTAGCAGGTACTTGGAGTATGTAGGTTACCTACCGGGCTGTTGGACTATCTAGGTTACCTAGCGGGCACTTGGACTATCTAGGTTAACTAACGGGCACTTGGACTATGTAGGTTCCCTAGCGGGCCCTTGGACTATGTAAATTCCCTAGCGGGCACTTGGACTATGTGGGTTCCATAGCGGGCATTTGGACTATCTAGGTTACCTAACGGGCACTTGGTCTATGTAGGTTCCCTAGCGGGCAATGGATTATGTAGGTTCCCTATCGGGCAATTAGACTATGCAGGTTAACTAGCGGGCCCTTGCACTATGTATGTTAACTAGCGGGCCCATGGATTATGTAGGTTTACTAGCAGGCACTTGGACTATCTAGGTTATCTAGCGGGCACTTGGACTATCTAGGTTAACTAGCGGGCATTTGGAATATTTAGGTTACCTAGCGGGAACGTAGACTCTTTACGTTACCTAGCGGGCAGTTGGACTATCTAGGTTACCTAGCTGGCACTTGAACTATCTACGTTACCTAGCGGGTACTTGGAGTATGTAGGTTACGTACCGGGCTGTTGGACTATCTAGGTTACCTAGCGGGCACTTGGACTATCTAGGCTAACTAACGGGCACTTGGACTATGTAGGTTCCCTATCGGGCACTTGGAGAATGTAGGTTAACTAGGGGGCACTAGGACAATGTAGGTTACCTAGCGGGCCCTTGGACTATCTAGGTTACCTAGGGGGAACCTGGACTATGTAGGTAAACTAGTGGTCACTTGAAATGTCTAGATTACCTAGCGGGCACTTGGACTATGTAGGTTAACTAGCGGGCACTTGGACTATCTAGGTTACCTAGGGAGCTTTTGGACGATGTAGGTTAACTAGCGGGCCCTTGGACTATGTAGGTTAACTAGAGGGCGCTTGGACTATGTAGGTTACCTAGTGGGCACTTGGACGATCTAGGTTAACTAGCGGGTACTTGGTCTATGTAGGTTAACTAGCGGGCCCTTGGACTATGTAGATTAACTAACGGCACTTGGACTATCCACGTTAACTAGCGGGCCCTTGCACTATGTAGGTTAACTAGCGGGCCCATGGATTATATAGGTTTACTAGAAGGCACTTGGACTATCTAGGTTATCTAGCGGGCACTTGGACTATCTAGGTTAACTAGCGGGCATTTGGAATATTTAGGTTACCTAGCGGGAACTTAGACTCTGTACGTTACCTAGCAGGCACTTGGACTATCTAGGTTACCTAGCTGGCACTTGAACTATCTACGTTACCTAGCGGGTACTTGGAGTATGTAGGTTACGTACCGGGCTGTTGGACTATCTAGGTTACCTAGCGGGCACTTGGACTATCTAGGTTAACTAACGGGCATTTGGACTATGTAGGTTCCCTATCGTGCACTTGGAAAATGTAGGTTAACTAGGGGGCACTAGGACTATGTAGGATACCTAGCGGGCCCTTAGACTATCTAGGTTACCTAGGGAGCATTTGGACTATGTAGGCTCCCTAGCGGTCATTTGGACTATATAGATTACCTAGCGGGAACATAGACTTTGTAGGTTACCTAGCGGGCACTTGGACTATCTAGGTTACCTAGCTGGAACTTGAACTATCTATGTTACCTAGCAGGTACTTGGAGTATGTAGGTTACCTACCGGGCTGTTGGACTATCTAGGTTACCTAGCGGGCACTTGGACTATCTAGGTTAACTAACGGGCACTTGGACTATGTAGGTTCCCTAGCGGGCCCTTGGACTATGTAAATTCCCTAGCGGGCACTTGGACTATGTGGGTTCCATAGCGGGCATTTGGACTATCTAGGTTACCTAACGGGCACTTGGTCTATGTAGGTTCCCTAGCGGGCAATGGATTATGTAGGTTCCCTATCGGGCAATTAGACTATGCAGGTTAACTAGCGGGCCCTTGCACTATGTATGTTAACTAGCGGGCCCATGGATTATGTAGGTTTACTAGCAGGCACTTGGACTATCTAGGTTATCTAGCGGGCACTTGGACTATCTAGGTTAACTAGCGGGCATTTGGAATATTTAGGTTACCTAGCGGGAACGTAGACTCTTTACGTTACCTAGCGGGCAGTTGGACTATCTAGGTTACCTAGCTGGCACTTGAACTATCTACGTTACCTAGCGGGTACTTGGAGTATGTAGGTTACGTACCGGGCTGTTGGACTATCTAGGTTACCTAGCGGGCACTTGGACTATCTAGGCTAACTAACGGGCACTTGGACTATGTAGGTTCCCTATCGGGCACTTGGAGAATGTAGGTTAACTAGGGGGCACTAGGACAATGTAGGTTACCTAGCGGGCCCTTGGACTATCTAGGTTACCTAGGGGGAACCTGGACTATGTAGGTTAACTAGTGGGCACTTGGACTATCTAGGTTACCTAGCAGGCACTTGGAATATGTAGGTTAACTAGCGGGCACTTGGACTATCTAGGTTACCTAGCGGGCACTTGGACTATGTACGTTCGTTAGCGGGCACTTGGACTATCTACGTTCCCTAGCGGGCACTTGGACTATGTACGTTTCCTAGCGGGTACTTGGACTAGATAGGTTCCCTAGCGGGCAATTGGTCTATCTAGGTTAACTAGCGAGCACTTGGACTATCTAGGTTAACTAGCGGGCATTTGGAATATTAGGGCCCCTAGTGGGCATTGGACTAATTGGTTACCTAGCGGGCACTTGGACTATCTAGGTTAACTAACGGGCACTTGGACTATGTAGGTTCCCTATCGGGCACTTGGAGAATGTAGGTTAACTAGGGGGCACTAGGACAATGTAGGTTACCTAGCGGGCCCTTGGACAATCTAGGTTACCTAGGGGGAACCTGGACTATGTAGGTTAACTAGTGGGCACTTGGACTATCTAGGTTACCTAGCAGGCACTTGGAATATGTAGGTTAACTAGCGGGCACTTGGACTATCTAGGTTACCCAGCGGGCACTTGGACTATTTACGTTCCCTAGCGGGCACTTGGACTATCTACGTTCCCTAGCGGGCACTTGGACTATGTACGTTTCCTAGCGGGTACTTGGACTAGATAGGTTCCCTAGCGGGCAATTGGTCTATCTAGGTTAACTAGCGAGCACTTGGACTATCTAGGTTAACTAGCGGGCATTTGGACTATGTAGGTTCCCTATCGGGCACTTGGAGAATGTAGGTTAACTAGGGGGCACTAGGACAATGTAGGTTACCTAGCGGGCCCTTGGACTATCTAGGTTACCTAGGGGGAACCTGGACTATGTAGGTTAACTAGTGGGCACTTGGACTAGATAGGTTACCTAGCAGGCACTTGGAATATGTAGGTTAACTAGCGGGCACTTGGACTATCTAGGTTACCTAGCGGGCACTTGGACTATTTACGTTCCCTAGCGGGCACTTGGACTATCTACGGTACCTAGCGGGCACTTGGACTATGTACGTTTCCTAGCGGGTACTTGGACTAGATAGGTTCCTAGCGGGCACTTGGTCTATCTAGGTTAACTAGCGAGCACTTGGACTATGTAGGTTAACTAGCGGGCATTTGGAATATTAGGGCCCCTAGCGGGCATTTGGACTATATTGGTTACCTAGCGGGCACTTGGACTCTGTAGGTTAACGAACGGGCACTTGGACTATGTAGGTAACCTAGTGGTCATTTGAACTGTCTAGGTTACCTAGCGGGCACTTACACTATGTAGGTTAACTAGCGGGCACTTGGACTATCTAGGTTAACTCGCGGGCCCTTGGACGATGTAGGTTAACTAGCGGGCCCTTGCACTATGTAGGTTAACTAGCGGGCCCATGGATTATGTAGGTTTACTAGCAGGCACTTAGACTATCTAGGTTAACTAGCGGGCACTTGGACTATGTAGTTTCCCTAGCGGGCATTTGGACTATTTAGGTTACCTAGCGGGCACTTGGACTATGTGGGTTACCTAGCGGGCACTTGGACTATCTAGGTTACCTAGCAGGCAATTTGACTATCTAGTTTAACTAACGGGCACTTGGACTATGTAGGTTGCCTAGCGGGCACTTGGATTATGTAGGTTCCCTATCGGGCACTTGGACTATGTAGGTTAACTAGCGGGCACTTGGATTATCTAGGTTAACGAACGAGCACTAGGACTATGTAGGTTACCTAGCCGCCACTGGGACTATCTAGGTTAGCTAACAGGCACTTGGACTATCTAGGTTCCCTAGCGGGCACTTGTACTATCTAGGTTACCTAGCTGGCACTTGGACTATGTAGGTCAACTAGCGGGCCCTTGGACTATGTAGATTAACTAGCGGCACTTGGACTATCTACGTTAACTAGTGGGCCCTTGGACTATGTAGATTCCCTATCGGGCACTTGGACTATATATGTTCCAGAACGGGCACTTGGACTATGTAGGTTCCCTAGCAGTCACTTGGACTATGTAGGTTCCAGAGCGGGCACTTGGACTATGTAGATTAACTAAGGGGCCCTTGGACGATCTAGGTTACCTAGCAGGTACTTGAACTATCTAGGTTAACTAGCGGGCAATTGCATTATCTAGGTTACCTAGCGGGCACTTGGACTATCCATTTTAACTAGCGGGCATTTGGAATATGTAGGTTAACTAGCGGACATTTGCACTATGTAGGTTACCTAGCAGGCACTTGGTCTATCTAGGTTAACTAGCGGGCACTTGGACTATCTAGGTTAACTAGCGTGCACTTGGAGTGTGTAGGTTCCCTAGCGGGCACTTGGATTATGTAGGTTCCCTATCGGGCACTTGGATTATGTAGGTTAACTAGCGGGCCCTTGGACTATCTAGGTTACCTAGCGGGCACTTGAACTATGTAGGTTAACTACTGGGCACTTGCACTATCTAGGTTACCGAACGGGCATTTGGATTATGTAGGTAACCTAGCAGGCACTTGGAGAGTCTAGGTTACCTAGCGGGCACTTGGATTTCTAGGTTAACGAACGGGCACTTGGACTATGTATGTTGCATAGCGGGCAATTGGACTATCTAGTTTAGGTAACGGGCACTTGGACTATCTAGGTTTCTTAGCGGGCATTTGGACGATCTAGGTTAACTAGAGGGCACTTGTACTATCTAGGTTAACTAGCGTGAACTTGGACTATCTAGGTTTCTTAGCGGGTACTTGGACTATGTAGGTTAACTAGCGGGCCCTTGGACTATGTAGATTAATTAGCGGCACTTGGGCTATCTACGTTAACTAGCGGGCCCTTGGACTATGTAGATTCCCTAGCTGGCATTTGGACTATATAGATAACGTAGCGGGCACCTTGACTTTGTAGGTTACCTAGCTGGCACTTGAACTATCTAGGTTATAGCGGGTTCTTAATATATGTAGGTTACCTAGCGGGCTGTTGGACTATCTAGGTTACCAAGTGGGCACTTGGTCTATCTAGGTTAACTAAAGGGCACTTGGACTGTGTAGATTCCCTTGCGGGCCCTTGGACTATGTAAGTTCCCTAGCGGGCACTTGGACTATATGGGTTTCCTGGTGGGCATTTGGACTATCTAGGTTACCAAACGGGCACTTGGACTATGTAGGTTCCCTAGCGGGCACTTGGATTATGTACGTTCCCTATCGGGCACTTGGACTATGTAGATTAACTAGAGGGCATTTGGACTATGTAGGTTACCTAGCGGGCACTTGGATTATGTAGGTTCCCTATCGGGCACTTGGAGAATGTAGGTTAACTAGGGGGCACTAGGACTATGTAGGTTACCAAGCGGGCCCTTGGACTATCTAGGTTACCTAGGGGGAACCTTGACTATGTAGGTTAACTAGTGGGCACTTGGACTATCTAGGTTACCTAGCAGGCACTAGGACTATGTACGTTCCCTAGCGGGCACT
Organism: Tenrec ecaudatus; assembly: GCF_050624435.1. NCBI lineage: Eukaryota > Metazoa > Chordata > Mammalia > Afrosoricida > Tenrecidae > Tenrec > Tenrec ecaudatus. Next base: position 722,421 of record NW_027457673.1, read on the forward strand.
TGGACTATCTTCGTTACCTAGCGGGCACTTGGACTATGTACGTTACCTACCGGGCACATGGACTATGCACGTTTCCTAGCGGGTACTTGGACTATATAGGTTAACTAGCGAGCACTTGGACTATCTAAGTTACCTAGCTGGCACTTGAACTATCTACGTTATAGCGGGTTCTTAGAGTATGTAGGTTACCTAGCGGGCTGTTGGACTATCTAGGTTACCAAGCGGGCACTTGGACTATCTAGGTTAACTAAAGGGCACTTAGACTGTGTAGATTCCCTAGTGGGCCCTTGGACTATGTAAGTTCCCTAGCGGGCACTTGGACTATGTGGGTTTCCTGGCGGGCATTTGGACTATCTAGGTTACCAAACGGGCACTTGGACTATGTACGTTCCCTAGCGGGTACTTGGATTATGTACGTTCCCTATCGGGCACTTGGACTATGTAGATTAACTAGAGGGCATTTGGAGTATGTAGGTTACCTAACGGGCACTTAGACTATGTAGGTTCCCTATCGGGCACTTGGAGAATGTAGGTTAACTAGGGGGCACTATGTAGATTCCCAATCGGGCACTTGGAGAATGTAGGTTAACTAGGGGGCACTAGGACTAAGTAGGTTACCTAGCGGGCCCTAGGACTTTCTAGGTTAACTAGGGGGAACCTGGAGTATGTAGGTTTACTAGTGGGCACTTGGACTATCTAGGTTACCTAGCAGGCACTTGGACTATGTACGTTCCCTAGCGGGCACTTGGACTATCTACGTTACCTAGCGGGCACTTGGACTATGTACGTTACCTAGCAGGCACTTGGACTATGTACGTTTCCTGGCGGGTACTTGGACTAGATAGGTTCCCTAGCGGGCACTTGGTCTATCTAGGTTAACTAGCGAGCACTTGGACTATCTAGGTTAACTAGCAGGCATATGGACTATTAGTGCCCCTAGCGGGCATTTGGACTATATTTGTTACCTAGCGGGCACTTGGACTATGTAGGTTAACAAACGGGCACTTGGACTATGTAGGTAACCTAGTGGTCACTTGAACTGTCTAGGTTACCTAGCGGGCACGTGGACTATGTAGGTTAACTAGTGGGCACTTGGACTATCTAGGTTAACTAGCGGGCCCTTGGACGATGTAGGTTAACTACTGGGCCCTCGGACTATGTAGGTTAACTAGCGGGCCTTTGGACTATGTAGGTTACCTAGTGGGCACTTGAACGATCTAGGTTAACTAGCGGGTACATGGACTATGTAGGTTAACTAGCGGGCCCTTGGACTATGTAGATTAACTAGCAGCACTTGGACTATCTACGTTAACTAGCGGGCCCTTGGACTATGTAGATTCCCTATCGGGCACTTGGACTATGTAGGTTCCAGAGCGGGCACTTAGACTATGTAGGTTCCCTAGCAGTCACTTGGACTATGTAAGTTCCAGAGCGGGCACTTAGAATATCTAAGTTCCCTAGCGGGCACTTGTACTATGTAGGTTAATTTGCGGACACTTGGACGATCTAGGTTAACTAGCGGGTACTTGAATTATGTAGGTTAACTAGCAGGCCCTTGAACTATGTAGATTAACTAGCGGGCACTTGGTCTATGTAGGTTCCCTGGCGGGCACTTGGACTCTGTATGTTACCTACGGACACTTGAACTATGTAAGTTAACTACCGGGCACTTGGACTATGTAGGTTAACTAACGGGCCCTTGTACTATCTAGGTTACCTATCGGGCACTTGGACTATGTAGGTAACCTAGCGGGCACTTGGAGAGTCTAGGTTACCTAGCAGGCACTTGGACTTCTAGGTTAATGAACGGGCACTTGGACAATGTATTTTGCATAGCGGGCAATTGGACTATCTAGGTTAGGTAACGGGCACTTGGACTATCTAGGTTTCTTAGCGGGCAATTGGACGATCTAGGTTAACTAGAGGGCACTTGGACTATCTAGGTTAACTAGCGTGCACTTGGACTATCTAGGTTAACTAGCGGGCCCTTGGACGATGTAGGTTAACTACTGGGCCCTCGGACTATGTAGGTTAACTAGCGGGCCTTTGGACTATGTAGGTTACCTAGTGGGCACTTGAACGATCTAGGTTAACTAGCGGGTACATGGACTATGTAGGTTAACTAGCGGGCCCTTGGACTATGTAGATTAACTAGCAGCACTTGGACTATCTACGTTAACTAGCGGGCCCTTGGACTATGTAGATTCCCTATCGGGCACTTGGACTATGTAGGTTCCAGAGCGGGCACTTAGACTATGTAGGTTCCCTAGCAGTCACTTGGACTATGTAAGTTCCAGAGCGGGCACTTAGAATATCTAAGTTCCCTAGCGGGCACTTGTACTATGTAGGTTAATTTGCGGACACTTGGACGATCTAGGTTAACTAGCGGGTACTTGAATTATGTAGGTTAACTAGCAGGCCCTTGAACTATGTAGATTAACTAGCGGGCACTTGGTCTATGTAGGTTCCCTGGCGGGCACTTGGACTCTGTATGTTACCTACGGACACTTGAACTATGTAAGTTAACTACCGGGCACTTGGACTATGTAGGTTAACTAACGGGCCCTTGTACTATCTAGGTTACCTATCGGGCACTTGGACTATGTAGGTAACCTAGCGGGCACTTGGAGAGTCTAGGTTACCTAGCAGGCACTTGGACTTCTAGGTTAATGAACGGGCACTTGGACAATGTATTTTGCATAGCGGGCAATTGGACTATCTAGGTTAGGTAACGGGCACTTGGACTATCTAGGTTTCTTAGCGGGCAATTGGACGATCTAGGTTAACTAGAGGGCACTTGGACTATCTAGGTTAACTAGCGTGCACTTGGACTATCTAGGTTTCTTAGCGGGTACTTGGACTATGTAGGTTAAATAGTGGGCCATTGATCTATGTAGAATAACTAGCGGCACTTGGACTATCTACGTTAATTAGCGGGCCCTTGGACTATGTAGATACCCTAGCGGGCATTTGGACTATATAGATAACCTAGCGGGCACTTTGACTTTGTAGGTCACCTAGCGGCACATGGACTATCTAGGTTACCTGGCTGGCACTTGAACTATCTACGTTATAGCGGGATCTTGGAGCATGTAGGTTACCTAGCGGGCTGTTGGACTATCTAGGTTACCAAGCGGGCACTTGGACTATCTAGGTTACCTAGCTGGCACTAGGACTATGAAGGTTCCCTAGCGGGCACTAGGATTATCTAGGTTACCTAGCGGGCACTTGGACTATGTAGGTCAACTAGCGGGCACTTGGATTATGTAGGTTCCCTATCGGGCACTTGGACTATGTAGGTTAACTAGAGGGCATTTGGACTATGTAGGTTACCTAGCGGGCACTTGGACTATGTAGGTTCCCGATCGGGCACGTGGAAAATGTAGGTTAACTAGGGGGCACTAGGACTATGTAGGTTACCTAGCGGGCACTTGGACTATTTACGTTCCCTAGCGGGCACTTGGACTATCTACGGTACCTAGCGGGCACTTGGACTATGTACGTTTCCTAGCGGGTACTTGGACTAGATAGGTTCCCTAGCGGGCACTTGGTCTATCTAGGTTAACTAGCGAGCACTTGGACTATGTAGGTTAACTAGCGGGCATTTGGAATATTAGGGCCCCTAGCGGGCATTTGGACTATATTGGTTACCTAGCGGGCACTTGGACTCTGTAGGTTAACGAACGGGCACTTGGACTATGTAGGTAACCTAGTGGTCATTTGAACTGTCTAGGTTACCTAGCGGGCACTTACACTATGTAGGTTAACTAGCGGGCACTTGGACTATCTAGGTTAACTCGCGGGCCCTTGGACGATGTAGGTTAACTAGCGGGCCCTTGCACTATGTAGGTTAACTAGCGGGCCCATGGATTATGTAGGTTTACTAGCAGGCACTTAGACTATCTAGGTTAACTAGCGGGCACTTGGACTATGTAGTTTCCCTAGCGGGCATTTGGACTATTTAGGTTACCTAGCGGGCACTTGGACTATGTGGGTTACCTAGCGGGCACTTGGACTATCTAGGTTACCTAGCAGGCAATTTGACTATCTAGGTTAACTAACGGGCACTTGGACTATGTAGGTTGCCTAGCGGGCACTTGGATTATGTAGGTTCCCTATCGGGCACTTGGACTATGTAGGTTAACTAGCGGGCACTTGGATTATCTAGGTTAACGAACGAGCACTAGGACTATGTAGGTTACCTAGCCGCCACTGGGACTATCTAGGTTAGCTAACAGGCACTTGGACTATCTAGGTTCCCTAGCGGGCACTTGTACTATCTAGGTTACCTAGCTGGCACTTGGACTATGTAGGTCAACTAGCGGGCCCTTGGACTATGTAGATTAACTAGCGGCACTTGGACTATCTACGTTAACTAGTGGGCCCTTGGACTATGTAGATTCCCTATCGGGCACTTGGACTATATATGTTCCAGAACGGGCACTTGGACTATGTAGGTTCCCTAGCAGTCACTTGGACTATGTAGGTTCCAGAGCGGGCACTTGGACTATGTAGATTAACTAAGGGGCCCTTGGACGATCTAGGTTACCTAGCAGGTACTTGAACTATCTAGGTTAACTAGCGGGCAATTGCATTATCTAGGTTACCTAGCGGGCACTTGGACTATCCATTTTAACTAGCGGGCATTTGGAATATGTAGGTTAACTAGCGGACATTTGCACTATGTAGGTTACCTAGCAGGCACTTGGTCTATCTAGGTTAACTAGCGGGCACTTGGACTATCTAGGTTAACTAGCGTGCACTTGGAGTGTGTAGGATCCCTAGCGGGCACTTGGATTATGTAGGTTCCCTATCGGGCACTTGGATTATGTAGGTTAACTAGCGGGCCCTTGGACTATCTAGGTTACCTAGCGGGCACTTGAACTATGTAGGTTAACTACTGGGCACTTGCACTATCTAGGTTACCGAACGGGCATTTGGATTATGTAGGTAACCTAGCAGGCACTTGGAGAGTCTAGGTTACCTAGCGGGCACTTGGATTTCTAGGTTAACGAACGGGCACTTGGACTATGTATGTTGCATAGCGGGCAATTGGACTATCTAGTTTAGGTAACGGGCACTTGGACTATCTAGGTTTCTTAGCGGGCATTTGGACGATCTAGGTTAACTAGAGGGCACTTGTACTATCTAGGTTAACTAGCGTGAACTTGGACTATCTAGGTTTCTTAGCGGGTACTTGGACTATGTAGGTTAACTAGCGGGCCCTTGGACTATGTAGATTAATTAGCGGCACTTGGGCTATCTACGTTAACTAGCGGGCCCTTGGACTATGTAGATTCCCTAGCTGGCATTTGGACTATATAGATAACGTAGCGGGCACCTTGACTTTGTAGGTTACCTAGCTGGCACTTGAACTATCTAGGTTATAGGGGGTTCTTAATATATGTAGGTTACCTAGCGGGCTGTTGGACTATCTAGGTTACCAAGTGGGCACTTGGTCTATCTAGGTTAACTAAAGGGCACTTGGACTGTGTAGATTCCCTTGCGGGCCCTTGGACTATGTAAGTTCCCTAGCGGGCACTTGGACTATATGGGTTTCCTGGTGGGCATTTGGACTATCTAGGTTACCAAACGGGCACTTGGACTATGTAGGTTCCCTAGCGGGCACTTGGATTATGTACGTTCCCTATCGGGCACTTGGACTATGTAGATTAACTAGAGGGCATTTGGACTATGTAGGTTACCTAGCGGGCACTTGGATTATGTAGGTTCCCTATCGGGCACTTGGAGAATGTAGGTTAACTAGGGGGCACTAGGACTATGTAGGTTACCAAGCGGGCCCTTGGACTATCTAGGTTACCTAGGGGGAACCTTGACTATGTAGGTTAACTAGTGGGCACTTGGACTATCTAGGTTACCTAGCAGGCACTAGGACTATGTACGTTCCCTAGCGGGCACTTGGACTATCTTCGTTACCTAGCGGGCACTTGGACTATGTACGTTACCTACCGGGCACATGGACTATGCACGTTTCCTAGCGGGTACTTGGACTAGATAGGTTAACTAGCGAGCACTTGGACTATCTAGGTTACCTAGCTGGCACTTGAACTATCTACGGTATAGCGGGTTCTTAGAGTATGTAGGTTACCTAGCGGGCTGTTGGACTATCTAGGTTACCAAGCGGGCACTTGGACTATCTAGGTTAACTAAAGGGCACTTGGACTGTGTAGATTCCCTAGTGGGCCCTTGGACTATGTAAGTTCCCTAGCGGGCACTTGGACTATGTGGGTTTCCTGGCGGGCATTTGGACTATCTAGGTTACCAAACGGGCACTTGGACTATGTACGTTCCCTAGCGGGTACTTGGATTATGTACGTTCCCTATCGGGCACTTGGACTATGTAGATTAACTAGAGGGCATTTGGAGTATGTAGGTTACCTAGCGGGCACTTGGACTATGTGGGTTTCTGGCGGGCATTTTGACTATCTAGGTTACCAAACGGGCACTTGGACTATGTAGGTTCCCTAGCGGGCACTTGGATTATGTACGTTCCCTATCGGGCACTTGGACTATGTAGATTAACTAGAGGGCATTTGGAGTATGTAGGTTACCTAACGGGCACTTAGACTATGTAGGTTCCCTATCGGGCACTTGGAGAATGTAGGTTAACTAGGGGGCACTATGTAGATTCCCAATCGGGCACTTGGAGAATGTAGGTTAACTAGTGGGCACTTGGACTATCTAGGTTACCTAGCAGGCACTAGGACTATGTACGTTCCCTAGCGGGCACTTGGACTATCTTCGTTACCTAGCGGGCACTTGGACTATGTACGTTACCTACCGGGCACATGGACTATGCACGTTTCCTAGCGGGTACTTGGACTAGATAGGTTAACTAGCGAGCACTTGGACTATCTAAGTTACCTAGCTGGCACTTGAACTATCTACGTTATAGCGGGTTCTTAGAGTATGTAGGTTACCTAGCGGGCTGTTGGACTATCTAGGTTACCAAGCGGGCACTTGGACTATCTAGGTTAACTAAAGGGCACTTGGACTGTGTAGATTCCCTAGTGGGCCCTTGGACTATGTAAGTTCCCTAGCGGGCACTTGGACTATGTGGGTTTCCTGGCGGGCATTTGGACTATCTAGGTTACCAAACGGGCACTTGGACTATGTACGTTCCCTAGCGGGTACTTGGATTATGTACGTTCCCTATCGGGCACTTGGACTATGTAGATTAACTAGAGGGCATTTGGAGTATGTAGGTTACCTAGCGGGCACTTAGACTATGTAGGTTCCCTATCGGGCACTTGGAGAATGTAGGTTAACTAGGGGGCACTATGTAGATTCCCAATCGGGCACTTGGAGAATGTAGGTTAACTAGGGGGCACTAGGACTATGTAGGTTACCTAGCGGGCCCTAGGACTTTCTAGGTTAACTAGGGGGAACCTGGAGTATGTAGGTTTACTAGTGGGCACTTGGACTATCTAGGTTACCTAGCAGGCACTTGGACTATGTACGTTCCCTAGCGGGCACTTGGACTATGTACGTTTCCTGGCGGGTACTTGGACTAGATAGGTTCCCTAGCGGGCCCTTGGTCTATCTAGGTTAACTAGCGAGCACTTGGACTATCTAGGTTAACTAGCAGGCATATGGACTATTAGTGCCCCTAGCGGGCATTTGGACTATATTTGTTACCTAGCGGGCACTTGGACTATGTAGGTTAACAAACGGGCACTTGGACTATGTAGGTAACCTAGTGGTCACTTGAACTGTCTAGGTTACCTAGCGGGCACGTGGACTATGTAGGTTAACTAGTGGGCACTTGGACTATCTAGGTTAACTAGCGGGCCCTTGGACGATGTAGGTTAACTACTGGGCCCTTGGACTATGTAGGTTAACTAGCGGGCCTTTGGACTATGTAGGTTACCTAGTGGGCACTTGAACGATCTAGGTTAACTAGCGGGTACATGGACTATGTAGGTTAACTAGCGGGCCCTTGGACTATGTAGATTAACTAGCAGCACTTGGACTATCTACGTTAACTAGCGGGCCCTTGGACTATGTAGATTCCCTATCGGGCACTTGGACTATGTAGGTTCCAGAGCGGGCACTTAGACTATGTAGGTTCCCTAGCAGTCACTTGGACTATGTAAGTTCCAGAGCGGGCACTTAGAATATCTAAGTTCCCTAGCGGGCACTTGTACTATGTAGGTTAATTTGCGGACACTTGGACGATCTAGGTTAACTAGCGGGTACTTGAATTATGTAGGTTAACTAGCAGGCCCTTGAACTATGTAGATTAACTAGCGGGCACTTGGTCTATGTAGGTTCCCTGGCGGGCACTTGGACTCTGTATGTTGCCTACGGACACTTGAACTATGTAAGTTAACTACCGGGCACTTGGACTATGTAGGTTAACTAACGGGCCCTTGTACTATCTAGGTTACCTATCGGGCACTTGGACTATGTAGGTAACCAAGCGGGCACTTTGAGAGTCTAGGTTACCTAGCAGGCACTTGGAATTCTAGGTTAACGAACGGGCACTTGGACAATGTATTTTGCATAGCGGGCAATTGGACTATCTAGGTTAGGTAACGGGCACTTGAACTATCTAGGTTTCTTAGCGGGCAATTGGACGATCTAGGTTAACTAGAGGGCACTTGGACTATCTAGGTTAACTAGAGGGCACTTGGACTATCTAGGTTTCTTAGCGGGTACTTGGACTATGTAGGTTAAATAGTGGGCCATTGATCTATGTAGAATAACTAGCGGCACTTGGACTATCTACGTTAATTAGCGGGCCCTTGGACTATGTAGATACCCTAGCGGGCATTTGGACTATATAGATAACCTAGCGGGCACTTTGACTTTGTAGGTCACCTAGCGGCACATGGACTATCTAGGTTACCTGGCTGGCACTTGAACTATCTACGTTACAGCGGGATCTTGGAGCATGTAGGTTACCTAGCGGACTGTTGGACTATCTAGGTTACCAAGCGGGCACTTGGACTATCTAGGTTACCTAGCTGGCACTAGGACTATGAAGGTTCCCTAGCGGGCACTAGGATTATCTAGGTTACCTAGCGGGCACTTGGACTATGTAGGTCAACTAGCGGGCACTTGGATTATGTAGGTTCCCTATCGGGCACTTGGACTATGTAGGTTAACTAGAGGGCATTTGGACTATGTAGGTTACCTAGCGGGCACTTGGACTATGTAGGTTCCCTATCGGGCACGTGGAAAATGTAGGTTAACTAGGGGGCACTAGGACTATGTAGGATACCTAGCGGGCCCTTAAACTATCTAGGTTACCTAGCGGGCATTTGGACTATGTAGGCTCCCTAGGGGTCATTTGGACTATATAGATTACCTAGCAGGCACTTAGACTTTGTAGGTTACCTAGCGGGCACTTGGACTATCTAGGTTACCTAGCTGGCACTTGAACTATCTATGTTACCTAGCGGGTACTTGGAGTATGTAGGTTACCTACCGGGCGGTTGTACTATCTAGGTTACCAAGCGGGCACTTGGACTATCTAGGTTAATTAACGGGCACTTGGACTGTGTAGGTTCCCTAGCGGGCTCTTGGACTATGTAAGTTCCCTAGCGGGCACTTGGACTATGTGGGTTTCCTGGCGGGCATCTGGACTTTCTAGGTTACCTAACGGGCACTTGGATTATGTACGTTCCCTAGCAGGCACTTGGATTATGTACGTTCCCTACCGGGCACTTGGACTATGTAGAATAACTAGAGGGCATTTGGACTATGTAGGTTACCTAGCGGGCACTTGGACTATGTAGCTTCCCTATCGGGCACTTGGAAAATGTAGGTTAACTAGGGGGCACTAGGACTATGTAGGTTACCTAGCGGGCCCTTAGACTATCTAGGTTACCTAGCGGGCATTTGGACTATATAGATTACCTAGCGGGCAATTAGACTTTGTAGGTTACCTAGCGGGCACTTGGACTATCTAGGTTACCTAGCTGACACTTGAACTATCTACATTACCTAGCAGGTACTTGGAGTATGTAGATTACCTACCGGGCTGTTGGAATATCTAGGTTACCTAGAAGGCACTGGGACTATCTAGGTTAACTAACGGGCACTTGTACTATGTAGGTTCCCTAGCGGGCCCTTGGACGATGTAAGTTCCCTAGCGGGCACTTGGACTATGTGGGTTCCCTAGCGGGCATTTGGACTATCTAGATTACCTAACGGGCACTTGGACTAGGTAGGTTCCCTAGCGGGCAATTGGATTATGTAGGTTCCCTATCGGGCACTTGGACTATGTAGGTTAACTAGCGGGCACTTGGACTATGTAGGTTACCGAGCGGGCACTTGGACTATGTAGGTTCCCTATCGGGCACTTTGAGAATGTAGGTTAACTAGGGGGCACTAGGACTATGTAGGTTACCTAGCGGGCCCTTGGACTATCTAGGTGACCTAAGGGGAACCTGGACTATGTAGGTTAACTAGTGGGCACTTAGATTATCTAGGTTACCTAGCAGGCACTTGGACTATGTACGTTCCCTAGCGGGCATTTGGACTATCTAGGTTACCTAACGGGCACTTGGACTAGGTAGGTTCCCTAGCGGGCACATGGATTATGTAGGTTCCCTATCGGGCACTTGGACTATGTAGGTTAACTAGCGGGCATTTGGACTATGTAGGTTACCTAGCGGGCACTTGGACTATGTAGGTTCCCTATCGGGCACTTTGAGAATGTAGGTTAACTAGGGGGCACTAGGACTATGTAGGTTACCTAGCGGGCCCTTGGACTATCTAGGTTACCTAGGGGGAACCTGGAATATGTAGGTTAACTAGTGGGCACTTGGACAATCTAGGTTACCTAGCAGGCACTTGGACTATGTACGTTCCCTAGCAGGCACTTGGATTATGTAGGTTCCCTATCGGGAACTTGGACTATGTAGAATAACTAGAGGGCATTTGGACTATGTAGGTTACCTAGCGGGCACTTGGACTATGTAGGTTCCCTATCGGGCACATGGAAAATGTAAGTTAACTAGGGGGCACTAGGACTATATAGGTTACCTAGGGGGCCCTTAGACTATCTTGCTTACCTAGCGGGCATTTGGATTATGTAGGCTCCCTAGCGGTCATTTGGACTATCTAGGTTACCTAGCTGGCACTTGAACTATCTACGTTACCTAGCGGGTACTTGGAGTATGTAGGTTACCTACCGGGCTGTTGGACTATCTAGGTTACCTAGCGGGCACTTGGACTATCTAGGCTAACTAACGGGCACTTGGACTATGTAGGTTAACTAGCGGGCCCTTGTACTATCTAGGTTACCTAGTGGGCACTTGGACTATGTAGGTTAACTACCGGGCACTTGCACTATCTAGGTTACCAAACGGGCATTTGGCTATGTAGGTAACCTAGCGGGCACTTGGAGAGTCTAGGTTACCTAGCGGGCACTTGGACTTCTAGGTTAACGAACGGGCACTTGGACTATGTATGTCTCATAGCGGGCAATTGGACTATCAAGGTTAGGTAACGGGCACTTGGACTATCTAGGTTTCTTAGCGGGCACTTGGAAGATCTAGGTTAACTAGAGGGCACTTGGACTAACTAGGTTAGGTAACGGGCACTTGGACTATCTAGGTTTCTTAGCGGGTACTTGGACTATGTAGGTTAACTAGTGGGCCCTTGAACTATGTAGAATAATAACTAGCGGGCCCTTGGACTATGTAGATACCCTAGCGGGCATTTGGACTATATAGATAACCTAGCGGGCACTTTGACTTTGTAGGTTACCTAGCGGCACATGGACTATCCAGGTTACATATCTGGCACTTCAACTATCTAAGTTGCCTAGCGGGTTCTTGGAGTATGTAGGTTACCTAGCGGGCTGTTGGACTATCTAGGTTACCTAGCGGGCACTTGGACTATTTAGGTTAACTAACGGGCACTTGGACTATGTAGGTTCCCTAGCGGGCCCTTGGACTATGTAAGTTCCCTTTCGGGCACTTGGACTAGGTAGGTTCCCTAGCGGGCCCTTGGTCTATCTAGTTGACTAGCGGGCACTTGGAGTATCTGGTTAACTAGCGAGCACTTGGACTATCTAGGATAACTAGCGGGCACTTGGACTATTAGGGTCCCTAGCGGGCATTTGGACTATATTGGTTACCTAGAGGGCACTTGGACTATGTAGGTTAACGAACAGGCACTTGGACTATGTAAGAAACCTACTGGTCACTTGAACTATCTAGGTTACTTAGCGGGCTGTTGGACTATGTACGTTCCCTAGCGGGCACTTGGACTATCTAGATTAACTAGCGGGCACTTGGACTATCTAGGTTAAATAGCGTGCACTTGGACTATGTAGGTTCCTTAGCGGGCACTTGGACTATCTAGGTTGCCTAGCTGGCACTTGTACTATGTAGGTTAACTAGCGTGCCCTTGGACTATCTAGGTTACGTAGCGGGCACTTGGTATATAGGTTAACTAGCGGGCACTTGGGCTATATAGTCTAACTAGTGGACACTTGCACGATCTAGGTTAACTAGCGGGCCCTTGCACTAGGTAGGTTAACTAGCGGGCCCATGGATTATGTAGGTTTACTAGTAGGCACTTGGACTATCTACGTTAACTAGCGGGCACTTGGACTATGTAGTTTCCCTAGCAGGCATTTGGACTATTTATGTTACCTAGCGGGCACTTGGACTATGTAGGTTACATAGCGGGCACTTGGACTATCTAGGTTGCCTAGCAGGCACTTTGACTATCTAGGTTAACTAACGGGCACTTGGAGTATGTAGGTTGCCTAGCGGGCACTTGGATTATGTAGGTTCCCTATCGGGCACTTGGACTATGTAGGTTAAATAGCGGGCACTTGGACTGTCTAGGTTACCTAGCGGGCACTTGGATTATCTAGGTTAGCTAACAGGCACTTGGACTATCTAGATTCCCTAGCGCGCATTTGTACTGTCTAGGTTACCTAGCTGGCACTTAGATTATATAGGTTAAATAGCGGGCACTTGGAATATGTAGGTTAACTAGCAGACACTTGGACTATGTAGGTTATCTAGCGGGTCCATGGACTATGTAGGTTTACTAGCGGGCCCTTGGACTATCTAGGTTCCCTAAGGGGCACTTGCACTATCTAGGTTACCGAACGGGCACTTGGACTATCTAGGTTACCTAGCGGGCACTTGGACTATGTAGGCTAACTAGGGGGCCCTTGGACGATCTAGGTTACCTAGCGGGTACTTGAACTATCTAGGTTAACTAGCGGGCACTTGCACTATCTAGGTTTCCTAGCGGGCATGGGACGATATAGGTTAACTAGCGGGTACTTGGACTATTTAGGTTAACTAGTGGGCCCTTGGACTATGTAGATTAGCTAGCGGCACTTGGACTATCTATGTTAACTAGCGGGACCTTGGACTATGTAGATTCCCTAGCGGGCACTTGGACTATGTATGTTCCAGAGCGGGCACTTCGACTATGTAGGTTCCCTAGCAGGCACTTGGACTATGTAGGTTCCAGAGCGGGCACTTGGACTATGTAAGTTAACTAGCGGACACTTGGACGATCTAGGTTAACTAGAGGGTACTTGGATTATGTAGGTTAACTAGCGGGCCCTTGGACTATGTAGATTAACTAGCAGCACTTGGACTATCTACGTTAACTAGCGGGCTCTTGGACTATGTAGATTTCCTAGTGGGCACTTGGACTACGTAGGTTCCCTAGCGGGCACTTGGACTATGTATGTTCCCTTGCGGGCACTTGGACTATGTATGTTCCCTACGGACACTTGAACTATGTAAGTTAACTACCGGATACTTGGACTATGTATGTTAACTAGCGGGCCCTTGGACTACTTAGGTTAACTAGTGGACACTTGCACTATGTAGGTTACCTAGTGGGCACTTGGACTATCTAGGTTAACTAGCGGGCACTTGGACTATGTAGGTTAACTAGCGGACACTTGCACTATGTAGGTTCCCTAGTGGGCACTTGGATTATCTAGGTTAACGAACTGGCACTTGGACTATGTAGGTTACCTAGCCGCCACTTGGACTATCTAGGTTAGCTAACAGGCACTTGGACTATTGAGGTTCTCTAGCGGGCACTTGAACTATCTACGATACCTAGCTGGCCCTTGGACTATGTAGGTCAACTAGCGGGCCCATGGACTATCTAGGTTAGCTAACGGGCTCTTAGATTATGTAAGTTAACTAGCGGGCAATTGGAATATGTAGGTTAACTAGCGGGCCCATGGACTATGTAGGTTGCCTAAAGGGCACTTGGGCTATCTAGGTCACCGAAAAGGCACTTGGACTATCTAGGTTACCTAGCGGGAACTTGGACGATGTAGGCTAATTAGGGGACCCTTGGAATATCTAGGTTACCTAGCGGGTACTTGAACTATCTAGGTTAACTAGCGGGGACTTGGACTATGTACGTTCCCTAGCGGGAACTTGGACTATCTAGATTAACTAGCGGGCACTTGGACTATCTATGTTAACTAGCGTGCACTTGGACTATGTAGGTTCCTTAGCGGGCACTTGGACTATCTAGGTTGCCTAGCGGGCACTTGTACTATGTAGGTTAACTAGCGTGCCCTTGGACTATCTAGGTTACGTAGCAGGCACTTGGTATATAGGTTAACTAGCGGGCACTTGGACTATATAGGCTAACTAGTGGACACTTGCACGATCTAGGTTAACTAGTGGGCCCTTGCACTATGTAGGTTAACTAGCGGGCCCATGGATTATGTAGGTTTACTAGTAGGCACTTGGACTATCTAAGTTAACTAGCGGGCACTTGGACTATGTAGTTTCCCTAGCAGGCATTTGGACTATTTAGGTTACCTAGCGGGACTTTGGACTATGTAGGTTACATAGCGGGCACTTGGACTATCTAGGTTACCTAGCAGGCACTTTGACTATCTAGGTTAACTAACGGGCACTTGGAGTATGTAGGTTGCCTAGCGGGCACTTGGATTATGTAGGTTCCCTATCGGGCACTTGGACTATGTAGGTTAACTAGCGGGCACTTGGACTGTCTAGGTTACCTAGCGGGCACTTGGATTATCTAGGTTAGCTAACAGGCACTTGGACAATCTAGATTCCCTAGCGCGCACTTGTACTGTCTAGGTTACCTAGCTGGCACTTAGATTATATAGGTTAAATAGCGGGCACTTGGAATATGTAGGTTAACTAGCGGACACTTGGACTATGTAGGTTATCTAGCGGGCCCATGGACTATGTAAGTTTACTAGCGGGCCCTTGGACTATCTAGTATCCCTTAAGGGCACTTGCACTATTTAGGTTACCGAACGGGCACTTGGACTATCTAGATTACCTAGCGGGCACTTGGACTATGTAGGCTAACTAGGGGGCCCTTGAACGATCTAGGTTACCTAGCGGGTACTTGAACTATCTAGGTTTCCTAGCGGGCACTGGGACGATGTAGGTTAACTAGCGGGCCCTTGGACTATGTAGGTTAACTAGCGGGCCCTTGGACTATGTAGGTTAACTAGCGTGCACTTGGACGATCTAGGTTAACTAGCGGGTACTTGGACTATGTAGGTTAACTAGCGGGCCCTTGGACTATGTAGATTAACTAGCGGCACTTGGACTATCTATGTTAACTAGCGGGACCTTGGACTATGTAAATTCCCTAGCGGGCACTTGGACTATGTATGTTCCAGAGCGGGCACTTCGACTATGTAGGTTCCCTAGCAGGCACTTGGACTATGTAGGTTCCAGAGCGGGCACTTGGACTATCTAGGTTCCCTTGCGGGCACTTGGACTATGTAGGTTAACTAGCGGACACTTGGACGATCTAGGTTAACTAGAGGGTACTTGGATTATGTAGGTTAACTAGCGGGCCCTTGGACTATGTAGATTAACTAGCAGCACTTGGACTATCTACGTTAACTAGCGCGTTCTTGGACTATGTAGATTCCCTAGCGGACACTTGGACTACGTAGCTTCCCTAGCGGGCACTTGGACTATGTATGTTCCCTACGGACACTGGAACTATGTAAGTTAACTACCAGGTACTTGGACTATGTATGTTAACTAGCGGGCCCTTGGACTACTTAGGTTAACTAGTGGACACTTGCACTATGTAGGTTACCTAGCGGACACTTGGACTATCTAGGTTAACTAGCGGGCGCTTGGACTATGTAGGTTAACTAGCGGACACTTGCACTATGTAGGTTACCTAGCGGGCACTTGGACTATGTAGGTTAACTAGCAGGCCCTTGGACTATCTAGGTTACCTAGCAGGCACTTGGACTATGTAGGTTACCTAGCGGGCACTTGGACTATGTACCTTCCCTAGCGGGCACTTAGACTATCTATGTTAACTAGCGGGCACTTGGACTAGGTAGTTAACCTAGCAGACACTTGCACTATGTAGGTTACCTAGCGGGCCCTTGAACGATCTAGTTTAACTAAGGGGCACTTGGACTATCAAAGTTAACAAGCGAGCCCTTGGACTATGTAGGTTAACTAGCGGGCCCTTGGACAATCTAGGTTACCTAGATAGCACTTGGACTATATAGGTTCCCTAGCGGGCACTTGGACTATCTGTGTTAACGAACGGGCACTTGGACTATGCAGGTAACCTAGCGGGCACTTGTACTGTCTAGGTTACATAGCGGGCACTTGGACTGTCTAGGTTACATAGCGGGCTCTTGGACTTCTAGGTTAATGAACGGGTACTTGGACTATCTAGGTTACCTAGCGGGCACTTGAACTATCTAGCTTGCATAGCAGGCACTTGGACTATGTACGTCCCCTAGTGGGCACTTGGACTATCTAGGTTAACAAACGGACACTAGGACTATCTAGGTTAACTAGCGGGCACTTGGACTATCTAGGTTACCTAGCAGGCAGTTGGATTATGAAGGATCCCTAGCGGGCACTTGGACTATGTAGGTTAATTAGCGGACACTTGCACGATCTAGGTTAACTAGCGGGTCCTTGCACTATGTAGGTTAACTAGCGGGCCCATGGATTATGTAGGTTTACTAGCAGGCACTTGGAATATCTAGGTTAACTAGCGGGCACTTGGACTATGTAGTTTCCCTAGGGGCATTTGGACTATTTAGGCTACCAAGCGGGCACTTGGACTATGTAGGTTACCTAGCGAGCACTTGGACTATCTAGGTTACCTAGCAGGCACTTTGACTATCTAGGTTAACTAACGGGCACTTGGACTATGTAGGTTGCCTAGCAGGCACATGGACTATGTAGGTTAGCTAACGGGCTCTTAGATTATGTAAGTTAACTAGCGGGCACTTGGAATATGTAGGTTAACTAGCGGGCCCATAGACTATGTAGGTTTACTTGCCGGCCCTTGGACTATCTAGGTTCCCTAAAGGGCACTTGGGCTATCTAGGTCACCGAAAAGGCACTTGGACTATCTAGGTTACCTAGCGGGAACTTGGACTATGTAGGCTAATTAGGGGACCCTTGGAATATCTAGGTTACCTAGCGGGTACTTGAACTATCTAGGTTAACTAGCGGGGACTTGGACTATGTACGTTCCCTAGCGGGAACTTGGACTATCTAGATTAACTAGCGGGCACTTGGACTATCTAGGTTAACTAGCGTGCACTTGGACTATGTAGGTTCCTTAGCGGGCACTTGGACTATCTAGGTTGCCTAGCGGGCACTTGTACTATGTAGGTTAACTAGCGTGCCCTTGGACTATCTAGGTTACGTAGCAGGCACTGGTATATAGGTTAACTAGTGGGCACTTGGACTATAAAGGCTAACTAGTGGACACTTGCACGATCTAGGTTAACTAGCGGGCCCTTGCACTATGTAGGTTAACTAGCGGGCCCATGGATTATGTAGGTTTCCTAGTAGGCACTTGGACTATCTACGTTAACTAGCGGGCACTTGGACTATGTAGTTTCCCTAGCAGGCATTTGGACTATTTAGGTTACCTAGCGGGAATTTGGACTATGTAGGTTACATAGCGGGCACTTGGAATATCTAGGTTACCTAGCAGGCACTTTGACTATCTAGGTTAACT
The DNA here is from genome assembly GCF_050624435.1 of Tenrec ecaudatus. Lineage (NCBI taxonomy): Eukaryota > Metazoa > Chordata > Mammalia > Afrosoricida > Tenrecidae > Tenrec > Tenrec ecaudatus. Next base: position 740,409 of record NW_027457673.1, read on the forward strand.
AACGGGCACTTGGAATATGTAGGTTAACTAGCGGACACTTGGACTATGTAGGTTATCTAAGGGCCCATGGACTATGTAGGTTTACTAGCGGGCCCTTGGACTATCTAGTATCCCTAAAGGGCACTTGCACTATCTAGGTTACCGAACGGGCACTTGGACTATCTAGGTTACCTAGCGGGCACTTGGACTATGTAGGCTAACTATGGGGCCCTTGGACGATCTAGGTTACCTAGCGGGTACTTGAACTATCTAGGTTAACTAGCGGGCACTTGCACTATCTAGGTTTCCTAGCGGACACTTGGACGATCTAGGTTAACTAGAGGGTACTTGGATTATGTAGGTTAACTAGCGGGCCCTTGGACTATGTAGATTAACTAGCAGCACTTGGACTATCTACGTTAACTAGCGGGCTCTTGGACTATGTAGATTCCCTAGAGGGCACTTGGACTACGTAGGTTCCCTAGCGGGCACTTGGACTATGTATGTTCCCTTGCGGGCACTTGGACTATGTATGTTCCCTACGGACACTGGAACTATGTAAGTTAACTACCAGGTACTTGGACTATGTATGTTAACTAGCGGGCCCTTGGACTACTTAGGTTAACTAGTGGACACTTGCACTATGTAGGTTACCTAGCGGACACTTGGACTATCTAGGTTAACTAGCGGGCGCTTGGACTATGTAGGTTAACTAGCGGACACTTGCACTATGTAGTTTACCTAGCGGGCACTTGGACTATGTAGGTTAACTAGCAGGCCCTTGGACTATCTAGGTTACCTAGCAGGCACTTGGACTATGTAGGTTACCTAGCGGGCACTTGGACTATGTACCTTCCCTAGCGGGCACATAGACTATCTATGTTAACTAGCGGGCACTTGGACTATGTAGTTAACCTAGCAGACACTTGCACTATGTAGGTTACCTAGCGGGCACTTGAACAATCTAGTTTAACTAAGGGGCACTTGGACTATCAAAGTTAACAAGCGAGCCCTTGGACTATGTAGGTTAACTAGCGGGCCCTTGGACTATCTAGGTTACCTAGATAGCACTTGGACTATATAGGTTCCCTAGCGGGCACTTGGACTATCTGTGTTAACGAACGGGCACTTGGACTATGCAGGTAACCTAGCGGGCACTTGTACTGTCTAGGTTACATAGCGGGCACTTGGACTGTCTAGGTTACATAGCGGGCTCTTGGACTTCTAGGTTAACGAACGGGCACTTGCACTATCTAGGTTACCTAGCGGGCACTTGGACTATCTAGCTTGCGTAGCAGGCACCTGGACTATGTACGTCCCCTAGTGGGCACTTGGACTATCTAGGTTAACAAACGGACACTAGGACTATCTAGGTTAACTAGCGGGCACTTGGACTATCTAGGTTACCTTGCAGGCAGTTGGATTATGAAGGATCCCTAGCGGGCACTTGGAGTATGTAGGTTAATTAGCGGACACTTGCACGATCTAGGTTAACTAGCGGGTCCTTGCACTATGTAGGTTAACTAGCGGGCCCATGGATTATGTAGGTTTACTAGCAGGCACTTGGAATATCTAGGTTAACTAGCGGGCACTTGGACTATGTAGTTTCCCTAGCGGGCATTTGGACTATTTAGGTTACCAAGCGGGCACTTGGACTATGTAGGTTACCTAGCGAGCACTTGGACTATCTAGGTTAACTAGCAGGCACTTTGACTATCTAGGTTAACTAACAGGCACTTGGACTATGTAGGTTGCCTAGCAGGCACATGGACTATGTAGGTTACCTAGCCGCCACTTGGACTATCTAGGTTAGCTAACAGGCACTTGGACTATTGAGGTTCCCTAGCGAGCACTTGTACTATCTAGGATACCTAGCTGGCCCTTGGACTATGTAGGTCAACTAGCGGGCCCTTGGACTATCTAGGTTAGCTAACGGGCACTTAGATTATGTAGGTTAACTAGCGGGCATTTGGAATATGTAGGTTAACTAGCGGGCCCATGGATTATGTAGGTTTACTTGCGGGCCCGTGGACTATCTAGGTTCCCTAAAGGGCACTTGGGCTTTCTAGGTTACCGAAAAGGCACTTGGACTATCTTGGTTACCTAGCGGGAACTTGGACTATGTAGGCTAACTAGGGGGCCCTTGGAATATCTAGGTTACCTAGCGGGTACTTGAACTTCTAGGTTAACTAGCGGGGACTTGGACTGTCTAGGTTACCTAGCGGGCACTTGGATTATCTAGGTTAGCTAACAGGAACTTGGACAATCTAGATTCCCTAACGCGCACTTGTACTGTCTATGTTACCTAGCTGGCACTTAGATTATATAGGTTAAGTAGCGGGCACTTGGAATATGTAGGTTAACTAGCGGACACTTGGACTATGTAGGTTATCTAGCGGGCCCATGGACTATGTAAGTTTACTAGCGGGCCCTTGGACTATCTAGTATCCCTTAAGGGCACTTGCACTATCTAGGTTACCGAACGGGCACTTGGACTATCTAGGTTACCTAGCGGGCACTTGGACTATGTAGGCTAACTAGGGGGCCCTTGAACGATCTAGGTTACCTAGCGGGTACTTGAACTATCTAGGTTTCCTAGCGGGCACTGGGACGATGTAGGTTAACTAGCGGGCCCTTGGACTATGTAGGTTAACTAGCGGGCCCTTGGACTATGTAGGTTAACTAGCGTGCACTTGGACGATCTAGGTTAACTAGCGGGTACTTGGACTATGTAGGTTAACTAGCGGGCCCTTGGACTATGTAGATTAACTAGCGGCACTTGGACTATCTATGTTAACTAGCGGGACCTTGGACTATGTAAATTCCCTAGCGGGCACTTGGACTATGTATGTTCCAGAGCGGGCACTTCGACTATGTAGGTTCCCTAGCAGGCACTTGGACTATGTAGGTTCCAGAGCGGGCACTTGGACTATCTAGGTTCCCTTGCGGGCCCTTGGACTATGTAGGTTAACTAGCGGACACTTGGACGATCTAGGTTAACTAGAGGGTACTTGGATTATGTAGGTTAACTAGCGGGCCCTTGGACTATGTAGATTAACTAGCAGCACTTGGACTATCTACGTTAACTAGCGCGTTCTTGGACTATGTAGATTCCCTAGCGGACACTTGGACTACGTAGCTTCCCTAGCGGGCACTTGGACTATGTATGTTCCCTAGCGGGCACTTGGACTATGTATGTTCCCTACGGACACTGGAACTATGTAAGTTAACTACCAGGTACTTGGACTATGTATGTTAACTAGCGGGCCCTTGGACTACTTAGGTTAACTAGTGGACACTTGCACTATGTAGGTTACCTAGCGGACACTTGGACTATCTAGGTTAACTAGCGGGCGCTTGGACTATGTAGGTTAACTAGCGGACACTTGCACTATGTAGGTTACCTAGCGGGCACTTGGACTATGTAGGTTAACTAGCAGGCCCTTGGACTATCTAGGTTACCTAGCAGGCACTTGGACTATGTAGGTTACCTAGCGGGCACTTGGACTATGTACCTTCCCTAGCGGGCACTTAGACTATCTATGTTAACTAGCGGGCACTTGGACTAGGTAGTTAACCTAGCAGACACTTGCACTATGTAGGTTACCTAGCGGGCACTTGAACAATCTAGTTTAACTAAGGGGCACTTGGACTATCAAAGTTAACAAGCGAGCCCTTGGACTATGTAGGTTAACTAGTGGGCCCTTGGACTATCTAGGTTACCTAGATAGCACTTGGACTATATAGGTTCCCTAGCGGGCACTTGGACTATCTGTGTTAACGAACGGGCACTTGGACTATGCAGGTAACCTAGCGGGCACTTGTACTGTCTAGGTTACATAGCAGGCACTTGGACTGTCTAGGTTACATAGCGGGCTCTTGGACTTCTAGGTTAATGAACGGGTACTTGGACTATCTAGGTTACCTAGCGGGCACTTGGACTATCTAGCTTGCGTAGCAGGCACTTGGACTATGTACGTCCCCTAGTGGGCATTTGGACTATCTAGGTTAACAAACGGACACTAGGACTATCTAGGTTAACAAGCGGGCACTTGGACTATCTAGGTTACCTAGCAGGCAGTTGGATTATGAAGGATCCCTAGCGGGCACTTGGACTATGTAGGTTAATTAGCGGACACTTGCACGATCTAGGTTAACTAGCGGGTCCTTGCACTATGTAGGTTAACTAGCGGGCCCATGGATTATGTAGGTTTACTAGCAGGCACTTGGAATATCTAGGTTAACTAGCGGGCACTTGGACTATGTAGTTTCCCTAGGGGCATTTGGACTATTTAGGCTACCAAGCGGGCACTTGGACTATGTAGGTTACCTAGCGAGCACTTGGACTATCTAGGTTACCTAGCAGGCACTTTGACTATCTAGGTTAACTAACGGGCACTTGGACTATGTAGGTTGCCTAGCAGGCACATGGACTATGTAGGTTAGCTAACGGGCTCTTAGATTATGTAAGTTAACTAGCGGGCACTTGGAATATGTAGGTTAACTAGCGGGCCCATAGACTATGTAGGTTTACTTGCCGGCCCTTGGACTATCTAGGTTCCCTAAAGGGCACTTGGGCTATCTAGGTCACCGAAAAGGCACTTGGACTATCTAGGTTACCTAGCGGGAACTTGGACTATGTAGGCTAATTAGGGGACCCTTGGAATATCTAGGTTACCTAGCGGGTACTTGAACTATCTAGGTTAACTAGCGGGGACTTGGACTATGTACGTTTCCTAGCGGGAACTTGGACTATCTAGATTAACTAGCGGGCACTTGGACTATCTAGGTTAACTAGCGTGCACTTGGACTATGTAGGTTCCTTAGCGGGCACTTGGACTATCTAGGTTGCCTAGCGGGCACTTGTACTATGTAGGTTAACTAGCGTGCCCTTGGACTATCTAGGTTACGTAGCAGGCACTGGTATATAGGTTAACTAGTGGGCACTTGGACTATATAGGCTAACTAGTGGACACTTGCACGATCTAGGTTAACTAGCGGGCCCTTGCACTATGTAGGTTAACTAGCGGGCCCATGGATTATGTAGGTTTCCTAGTAGGCACTTGGACTATCTACGTTAACTAGCGGGCACTTGGACTATGTAGTTTCCCTAGCAGGCATTTGGACTATTTAGGTTACCTAGCGGGAATTTGGACTATGTAGGTTACATAGCGGGCACTTGGAATATCTAGGTTACCTAGCAGGCACTTTGACTATCTAGGTTAACTAACGGGCACTTGGAATATGTAGGTTAACTAGCGGACACTTGGACTATGTAGGTTATCTAAGGGCCCATGGACTATGTAGGTTTACTAGCGGGCCCTTGGACTATCTAGTATCCCTAAAGGGCACTTGCACTATCTAGGTTACCGAACGGGCACTTGGACTATCTAGGTTACCTAGCGGGCACTTGGACTATGTAGGCTAACTATGGGGCCCTTGGACGATCTAGGTTACCTAGCGGGTACTTGAACTATCTAGGTTAACTAGCGGGCACTTGCACTATCTAGGTTTCCTAGCGGGCACTGGGACGATGTAGGTTAACTAGCGGGCCCTTGGACTATGTAGGTTAACTAGCGGGCCCTTGGACTATGTAGGTTAACTAGCGTGCACTTGGACGATCTAGGTTAACTAGCGGGTACTTGGACTATGTAGGTTAACTAGCGGGCCCTTGGACTATGTAGATTAACTAGCGGCACTTGGACTATCTAGGTTAACTAACGGGCACTTGGAGTATGTAGGTTGCCTAGCGGGCACTTGGATTATGTAGGTTCCCTATCGGGCACTTGGACGATGTAGGTTAACTAGTGGGCACTTGGACTGTCTAGGTTACCTAGCGGGCGCTTGGATTATCTAGGTTAGCTAACAGGCACTTGGACTATCTAGATTCCCTAGCGCGCACTTGTACTGTCTAGGTTACCTAGCTGGCACTTAGATTATATAGGTTAAATAGCGGGCACTTGGAATATGTAGGTTAACTAGCGGACACTTGGACTATGTAGGTTATCTAGCGGGCCCATGGACTATGTAGGTTTACTAGCGGGCCCTTGGACTATCTAGTATCCCTAAAGGGCACTTGGACTATCTAGGTTACCGAACGGGCACTTGGACTATCTAGGTTATCTAGCGGGCACTTGGATATGTAGGCTAACTAGGGGGCATTTGACGATCTAGGTTACCTTGCGGGTACTTGAACTATCTAGGTTTCCTAGCGGGCACTGGGACGATGTAGGTTAACTAGCGGGCCCTTGGACTATGTAGGTTAACTAGCGGGCCCTTGGACTATGTAGGTTAACTAGCGTGCACTTGGACGATCTAGGTTAACTAGCGGGTACTTGGACTATGTAGGTTAACTAGCGGGCCCTTGGACTATGTAGATTAACTAGCGGCACTAGGACTATCTATGTTAACTAGCGGGACCTTGGACTATGTAAATTCCCTAGCGGGCACTTGGACTATGTATGTTCCAGAGCGGGCACTTCGACTATGTAGGTTCCCTAGCAGGCACTTGGACTATGTAGGTTCCAGAGCGGGCACTTGGACTATCTAGGTTCCCTTGCGGGCACTTGGACAATATAGGTTAACTAGCGGACACTTGGACGATCTAGGTTAACTAGAGGGTACTTGGATTATGTAGGTTAACTAGCGGGCCCTTGGACTATGTAGATTAACTAGCAGCACTTGGACTATCTACGTTAACTAGCGCGTTCTTGGACTATGTAGATTCCCTAGCGGACACTTGGACTACGTAGCTTCCCTAGCGGGCACTTGGACTATGTATGTTCCCTACGGACACTGGAACTATGTAAGTTAACTACCAGGTACTTGGACTATGTATGTTAACTAGCGGGCCCTTGGACTACTTAGGTTAACTAGTGGACACTTGCACTATGTAGGTTACCTAGCGGACACTTGGACTATCTAGGTTAACTAGCGGGCGCTTGGACTATGTAGGTTAACTAGCGGACACTTGCACTATGTAGGTTACCTAGCGGGCACTTGGACTATGTAGGTTAACTAGCAGGCCCTTGGACTATCTAGGTTACCTAGCAGGCACTTGGACTATGTAGGTTACCTAGCAGGCACTTGGACTATGTACCTTCCTTAGCGGGCACTTAGACTATGTATGTTAACTAGCGGGCACTTGGACTATGTAGTTAACCTAGCAGACACTTGCACTATGTAGGTTACCTAGCGGGCACTTGAACGATCTAGTTTAACTAAGGGGCACTTGGACTATCAAAGTTAACAAGCGAGCCCTTGGACTATGTAGGTTAACTAGCGGGCCCTTGGACTATCTAGGTTACCTAGATAGCACTTGGACTATATAGGTTCCCTAGCGGGCACTTGGACTATCTGTGTTAACTAACAGGCACATGGACTATGCAGGTAACCTAGCGGGCACTTGTACTGTCTAGGTTACATAGCGGGCACTTGGACTGTCTAGGTTACATAGCGGGCTCTTGGACTTCTAGGTTAACGAACGGGCACTTGGACTATCTAGGTTACCTAGCGGGCACTTGGACTATCTAGCTTGCGTAGCAGGCACTTGGACTATGTACGTCCCCTAGTGGGCACTTGGACTATCTAGGTTAACAAACGGACACTAGGACTATCTAGGTTAACTAGCGGGCACTTGGACTATCTAGGTTACCTTGCAGGCAGTTGGATTATGAAGGATCCCTAGCGGGCACTTGGAGTATGTAGGTTAATTAGCGGACACTTGCACGATCTAGGTTAACTAGCGGGTCCTTGCACTATGTAGGTTAACTAGCGGTCCCATGGATTATGTAGGTTTACTAGCAGGCACTTGGAATATCTAGGTTAACTAGCGGGCACTTGGACTATGTAGTTTCCCTAGCGGGCATTTGGACTATTTAGGTTACCAAGCGGGCACTTGGACTATGTAGGTTACCTAGCGAGCACTTGGACTATCTAGGTTAACTAGCAGGCACTTTGACTATCTAGGTTAACTAACAGGCACTTGGACTATGTAGGTTGCCTAGCAGGCACATGGACTATGTAGGTTACCTAGCCGCCACTTGGACTATCTAGGTTAGCTAACAGGCACTTGGACTATTGAGGTTCCCTAGCGAGCACTTGTACTATCTAGGATACCTAGCTGGCCCTTGGACTATGTAGGTCAACTAGCGGGCCCTTGGACTATCTAGGTTAGCTAACGGGCACTTAGATTATGTAGGTTAACTAGCGGGCATTTGGAATATGTAGGTTAACTAGCGGGCCCATGGACTATGTAGGTTTACTTGCGGGCCCGTGGACTATCTAGGTTCCCTAAAGGGCACTTGGGCTTTCTAGGTTACCGAAAAGGCACTTGGACTATCTTGGTTACCTAGTGGGAACTTGGACTATGTAGGCTAACTATGGGGCCCTTGGAATATCTAGGTTACCTAGTGGGTACTTGAACTTCTAGGTTAACTAGCGGGGACTTGGACTATGTACGTTCCCTAGCGGGCACTTGGACTATCTAGATTAACTAGCGGGCACTTGGACTATCTAGGTTAACTAGCGGGTACTTGGACTATGTAGGTTAACTAGCGGGCCCTTGGACTATGTAGATTAACTAGCGGCACTAGGACTATCTATGTTAACTAGCGGGACCTTGGACTATGTAAATTCCCTAGCGGGCACTTGGACTATGTATGTTCCAGAGCGGGCACTTCGACTATGTAGGTTCCCTAGCAGGCACTTGGACTATGTAGGTTCCAGAGCGGGCACTTGGACTATCTAGGTTCCCTTGCGGGCACTTGGACTATGTAGGTTAACTAGCGGACACTTGGACGATCTAGGTTAACTAGAGGGTAATTGGATTATGTAGGTTAACTAGCGGGCCCTTGGACTATGTAGATTAACTAGCAGCACTTGGACTATCTACGTTAACTGGCGGGTTCTTGGACTATGTAGATTCCCTAGCGGACACTTGGACTACGTAGCTTCCCTAGCGGGCACTTGGACTATGTATGTTCCCTAGCGGGCACTTGGACTATGTGTGTTCCCTACGGACACTGGAACTATGTAAGTTAACTACCAGGTACTTGGACTATGTATGTTAACTAGCGGGCCCTTGGACTACTTAGGTTAACTAGTGGACACTTGCACTATGTAGGTTACCTAGCGGACACTTGGACTATCTAGGTTAACTAGCGGGCGCTTGGACTATGTAGGTTAACTAGCGGACACTTGCACTATGTAGGTTACCTAGCGGGCACTTGGACTATGTAGGTTAACTAGCAGGCCCTTGGACTATCTAGGTTACCTAGCAGGCACTTGGACTATGTAGGTTACCTAGCGGGCACTTGGACTATGTACCTTCCCTAGCGGGCACTTAGACTATGTATGTTAACTAGCGGGCACTTGGACTATGTAGTTAACCTAGCAGACACTTGCACTATGTAGGTTACCTAGCGGGCACTTGAACGATCTAGTTTAACTAAGGGGCACTTGGACTATGAAAGTTAACAAGCGAGCCCTTGGACTATGTAGGTTAACTAGCGGGCCCTTGGACAATCTAGGTTACCTAGATAGCACTTGGACTATATAGGTTCCCTAGCGGGCACTTGGACTATCTGTGTTAACGAACGGGCACATGGACTATGCAGGTAACCTAGCGGGCACTTGTACTGTCTAGGTTACATAGCGGGCACTTGGACTGTCTAGGTTACATAGCGGGCTCTTGGACTTCTAGGTTAACGAACGGGCACTTGGACTATCTAGGTTACCTAGCGGGCACTTGGACTATCTAGCTTGCGTAGCAGGCACTTGGACTATGTACGTCCCCTAGTGGGCACTTGGACTATCTAGGTTAACAAACGGACACTAGGACTATCTAGGTTAACTAGCGGGCACTTGGACTATCTAGGTTACCTTGCAGGCAGTTGGATTATGAAGGATCCCTAGCGGGCACTTGGAGTATGTAGGTTAATTAGCGGACACTTGCACGATCTAGGTTAACTAGCGGGTCCTTGCACTATGTAGGTTAACTAGCGGTCCCATGGATTATGTAGGTTTACTAGCAGGCACTTGGAATATCTAGGTTAACTAGCGGGCACTTGGACTATGTAGTTTCCCTAGCGGGCATTTGGACTATTTAGGTTACCAAGCGGGCACTTGGACTATGTAGGTTACCTAGCGAGCACTTGGACTATCTAGGTTACCTAGCAGGCACTTTGACTATCTAGGTTAACTAACGAGCACTTGGACTATGTAGGTTGCCTAGCAGGCACATGGACTATGTAGGTTAACTAACGGGCTCTTAGATTATGTAAGTTAACTAGCGGGCACTTGGAATATGTAGGTTAACTAGCGGGCCCATGGACTATGTAGGTTTACTTGCCGGCCCTTGGACTATCTAGGTTCCCTAAAGGGCACTTGGGCTATCTAGGTCACCGAAAAGTCACTTGGACTATCTAGGTTACCTAGCGGGAACTTGGACTATGTAGGCTAATTAGGGGACCCTTGGAATATCTAGGTTACCTAGCGGGTACTTGAACTATCTAGGTTAACTAGCGGGGACTTGGACTATGTACGTTCCCTAGCGGGAACTTGGACTATCTAGATTAACTAGCGGGCACTTGGACTATCTAGGTTAACTAGCGTGCACTTGGACTATGTAGGTTCCTTAGCGGGCACTTGGACTATCTAGGTTGCCTAGCGGGCACTTGTACTATGTAGGTTAACTAGCGTGCCCTTGGACTATCTAGGTTACGTAGCAGGCACTGGTATATAGGTTAACTAGCGGGCACTTGGACTATATAGGCTAACTAGTGGACACTTGCACGATCTAGGTTAACTAGCGGGCCCTTGCACAATGTAGGTTAACTAGCGGGCCCATGGATTATGTAGGTTTACTAGTAGGCACTTGGACTATCTACGTTAACTAGCGGGCACTTGGACTATGTAGTTACCCTAGCAGGCATTTGGACTATTTAGGTTACCTAGCGGGAATTTGGACTATGTAGGTTACATAGCGGGCACTTGGACTATCTAGGTTACCTAGCAGGCACTTTGACTATCTAGGTTAACTAACGGGCACTTGGAATATGTAGGTTAACTAACGGGCTCTTAGATTATGTAAGTTAACTAGCGGGCACTTGGACTATGTAGGTTATCTAGGGGGCCCATGGACTATGTAGGTTTACTAGCGGGCCCTTGGACTATCTAGTATCCCTAAAGGGCACTTGCACTATTAGGTTACCGAACGGGCACTTGGACTATCTAGGTTTCCTAGCGGGCACTGGGACGATGTAGGTTAACTAGCGGGCCCTTGGACTATGTAGGTTAACTAGCGGGCCCTTGGACTATGTAGGTTAACTAGCGTGCACTTGGACGATCTAGGTTAACTAGCGGATACTTGGACTATGTAGGTTAACTAGCAGGCCCTTGGACTATGTAGATTAACTAGCGGCACTTGGACTATCTATGTTAACTAGCGGGACCTTGGACTATGTAGATTCCCTAGCGGGCACTTGGACTATGTATGTTCCAGAGTGGGCACTTCGACTATGTAGGTTCCCTAGCAGGCACTTTGAAGATGTAGGTTCCAGAGCGGGCACTTGGACTATCTAGGTTCCCTTGCGGGCACTTGGACTATGTAGGTTAACTAGCGGACACTTGGACGATCTAGGTCAACTAGAGGGTACTTGGATTATGTAGGTTAACTAGCGGGCCCTTGGACTATGTAGATTAACTAGCAGCACTTGGACTATCTACGTTAACTAGCGGGTTCTTGGACTATGTAGATTCCCTAGCGGACACTTGGACTACGTAGCTTCCCTAGCGGGCACTTGGACTATGTATGTTCCCTAGCGGGCACTTGGACTATGTATGTTCCCTACGGACACTGGAACTATGTAAGTTAACTACCAGGTACTTGGACTATGTATGTTAACTAGCGGGACCTTGGACTACTTAGGTTAACTAGTGGACACTTGCACTATGTAGGTTACCTAGTGGACACTTGGACTATCTAGGTTAACTAGCGGGCGCTTGGACTATGTAGGTTAACTAGCAGACACTTGCACTATGTAGGTTACCTAGCGGGCACTTGGACTATGTAGGTTAACTAGCAGGCTCTTGGACTATCTAGGTTACCTAGCAGGCACTTGGACTATGTAGGTTACCTAGCGGGCACTTGGACTATGTACCTTCCCTAGCGGGCACTTAGACTATGTATGTTAACTAGCGGGCACTTGGACTATGTAGTTAACCTAGCAGACACTTGCACTATGTAGGTTACCTAGCGGGCACTTGAACGATCTAGTTTAACTAAGGGGCACTTGGACTATCAAAGTTAACAAGCGAGCCCTTGGACTATGTAGGTTAACTAGCGGGCCCTTGGACTATCTAGGTTACCTAGATAGCACTTGGACTATATAGGTTCCCTAGCGGGCACTTGGACTATCTGTGTTAACGAACGGGCACATGGACTATGCAGGTAACCTAGCGGGCACTTGTACTGTCTAGGTTACATAGCGGGCACTTGGACTGTCTAGGTTACATAGCGGGCTCTTGGACTTCTAGGTTAACGAACGGGCACTTGGACTATCTAGGTTACCTAGCGGGCACTTGGACTATCTAGCTTGCGTAGCAAGCACTTGGACTATGTACGTCCCCTAGTGGGCACTTGGACTATCTAGGTTAACAAACGGACACTAGGACTATCTAGGTTAACTAGCGGGCACTTGGACTATGTAGGTTACCTTGCAGGCAGTTGGATTATGAAGGATCCCTAGCGGGCACTTGGACTATGTAGGTTAATTAGCGGACACTTGCACGATCTAGGTTAACTAGCGGGTCCTTGCACTATGTAGGTTAACTAGCGGGCCCATGGATTATGTAGGTTTACTAGCAGGCACTTGGAATATCAAGGTTAACTAGCGGGCACTTGGACTATGTAGTTTCCCTAGCGGGCATTTGGACTATTTAGGTTACCAAGCGGGCACTTGGACTATGTAGGTTACCTAGCGAGCACTTGGACTATCTAGGTTAACTAGCAGGCACTTTGACTATCTAGGTTAACTAACAGGCATTTGGACTATGTAGGTTGCCTAGCAGGCACATGGACTATGTAGGTTACCTAGCCGCCACTTGGACTATCTAGGTTAGCTAACAGGCACTTGGACTATTGAGGTTCCCTAGCGGGCACTTTTACTACCTAGGTTACCTAGCTGGCCCTTGGACTATGTAGGTCAACTAGCGGGCCCTTGGACTATCTAGGTTAGCTAACGGGCACTTAGATTATGTAGGTTAACTAGCGGGCATTTAATATGTAGGTTAACTAGCGGGCCCATGGACTATGTAGGTTTACTTGCGGGCCCGTGGACTATCTAGGTTCCCTAAAGGGCACTTGGGCTTTCTAGGTTACCGAAAAGGCACTTGGACTATCTTGGTTACCTAGCGGGAACTTGGACTATGTAGGCTAACTAGGGGGCCCTTGGAATATCTAGGTTACCTAGCGGGTACTTGAACTTCTAGGTTAACTAGCGGGGACTTGGACTATGTACGTTCCCTAGCGGGCACTTGGACTATCTAGATTAACTAGCGGGCACTTGGACTATCTAGGTTAACTAGCGTGCACTTGGACTATGTAGGTTCCTTAGCGGGCACTTGGGCTATATAGGCTAACTAGCGGACACTTGCACGATCTAGGTTAACTAGCGGGCCCTTGCACTATGTAGGTTAACTAGCGGGCCCATGGATTATGCAGGTTTACTAGCAGGCACTTGGACTCTCTAGGTTAACTAGCGGGCACTTGGACTATGTAGTTTCCCTAGCGCGCATTTGGACTATTTAGGATACCTAGCGGGCACTTGGACTATGTAGGTTACCTAGCGGGCACTTGGACTATCTAGGTTACCTAGCAGGCACTTTGACTCTCTAGGTTAACTAACGGGCACTTGGAGTATGTAGGTTGCCTAGTGGGCACTTGGATTATGTAGGTTCCCTATCTGGCACTTGCACTATGTAGGTAAACTAGCCGACACTTGGACTATCCTGGTTACCTAGCAGGCACTTGGATTATCTAGGTTAACGAACGGGCACTTGGACTATGTAGGTTACCTAGCCGCCACTTGGACTATCTAGGTTAGCTAACAGGCACTTGGACTATCTAGATTCCCTAGCGGGCACTTGTACTATCTAGGTTACCTAGCTGACACTTAGATTATGTAGGTTAAATAGCGGGCACTTGGAATATGTAGGTTAACTAGCAACACTTGCACTATGTAGGTTAACTAGCGGGCCCATGAAGTACGTAGGTTTACAAGCGGGCCCTTGGACTATCTAGGTTCCCTAAAGGGCACTTGGACTATCTAGGTTACCGAACGGGCACTTGGACTATCTAGGTTAACTAGCGGGCACTTGGACTATGTAGGCTAACTAGGGGGCCCTTGGACGATCTAGGTTACCTAGCGGGTACTTGAACTACCTAGGTTAACTAGCGGGCACTTGCACTATCTAGGTTACCTAGCGGACACGTGGACTATGTACATTCCCTAGCGGGCACTTGGACTATCTATGTTAACTAACGGCCACTTGGAATATGTAGGTTAACTAGTGGACACTTGCACTATGTAGGTTACCTAGCAGGCACTTGGACTATCTAGGTTAACTAGCGTGCACTTGGACTATGTAGGTTCCTTAGCGGGCACTGGGATTATCTAGGTTGCCTAGCGGGCACGTGGACTATGTAGGTTAACTAGCATGCACTTGGACTATCTAGGATACGTAGCGGGCACTTGGTATATAGGTTAACTAGCAGGCACTTGGACTATGTAGGTCAACAAGAGGACACTTGGACTATCTAGGTTAACTAGTGGGCCCTTGGACTATGTAGGTTAACAAGCGGGCACTTGGACAATCTAGGTTAACTAGCGGGCACTTGGACGATCTAGGTTAACTAGCGGGCACTTGGAGTATCAAAGGTAACAAGTGAGCCCTTGGACTATGTAGGTTAACTAGCGGGCCTTTGGAGTATCTAGGTTACCTAGCGGGCACATGGACCATATAGGTTACCTAGAGGGCACTTGGATTATGTAGGTTACCTAGTGGGCACTTGGACTATCTACGTTAACGAATGGGCAATTGGAATATGCAGGTAACCTAGCGGGCACTTGGACTGTCTAGGTTACCTAGCGGGCACTTGGACTTCTAGGTTAACGAACGGGCACTTGGACTATGTAGGTTGCTTAGCGGGCACTAGGACTATCTAGGTTAGGTAACGGGCACTTTGAGTATCTAGGTTACCTAGCGGGAACTTGGACAATGTAAATTACCTAGCGGGCACTTGGACTATCCAGGTTACATAACGGGCACTTTGACTATCTAGGTTGCATAGCGGGCACTTGGATTAAGTAGGTTAACTAGCGAGCACTTGGACTCTAGGTTACCTAGCGGGCACTTGGACTATCTAGGTTACCTAGCGGGCCCTTGGGCTATGTAGGTTTCCTAGCGGGCACTTGGACTATCTAGGTTAACTAACGGGCACTTGGACTATGTAGGTTACCTAGCGGGCACTTGGACTAACTAGGTTACCTAGCGGGCACTTGGACTATCTAGGTTACCTAGCGAGCCCTTGCACTATGTAGGTTTCCTAGCGGGCACTTGGACTATCTAGGTTAACGAACGGGCACTTGGACTATGTAGGTAACCTAGCGGGCACTTGGACAGTCTAGGTTACCTAGGAGGCACTTGGACTATCTGGGTTAACAAACGGGCACTTGGACTATGTAGGTTACCTAGCGGGCACTGGGACTATGTAGGATCCCTTTCGGACATTTGGACTACTTAGGTTACCTAGCTGGCACTTGGACTATGAAGGTTCCCTAGCGGGCACTTGGATTATCTAGGTTACCCAGCGGGCACTTGGACTATATAGGTCAACTAGCGGGTCCTTGGAATATCTAGGTTAGCTAACTGGCACTTGGACTATGTAGGTTAACTAGCAGACACTTGCACGATCTAGGTTAACTAGCGGGCTCTTCCACTATGTAGGTTAACTAGCGGGACCATTGACACTGTTGGTTAACTAGCGGGCACTTGGACGATCTAGGTTAACTAGCGGGCACTTGGACTATATAGGTTAACTAGGGGGCGCTTTGATTATCTAGGTTACCTAGCGGGCACTTGGACTATGTACGTTCCCTAGGGGGCATTTGGACGATCTAGGTTAACTAGCGGGTACTTGGACTATGTAGGTTAACTAGCGGGCCCTTGGACTATGTAGATTAACTAGCGGCACCTGGACTATCTACGTTAACTAGCAGGTCCTTGGACTATGTAGATTCCCTAGCGGGCATTTGGACTATATAGATTACTTAGCGGGCACTTAGACTTTGTAGGTTCCCTAGCGGGCATTTGGACTATCTAGGTTACCTAACGGGCACTTGGACTACGTAGGTTCCCTAGCAGGCACTTGGATTATGTAGGTTCCCTATCGGGCACTTGGACTATGTACGTTAACTAGTGGGCATTTGGACTATGTAGGTTACCTAGCGGGCAAATGGACAATGTAGGTTACCTAGTGGGCACTTGGACTATATAGGTTCCGTTTCAGGCATTTGGACTATGTAGGTTATCGAGCGGGCCCTTGGACTATCTAGGTTACCTAGGGGGAACCTGGACTTTGTAGGTTAACTAGTGGGCACTTGGACTATCTAGGTTACCTACCAGGCACTTGGACTATGTAGGTTAACTAGCGGGCACTTGGACTATCTAGGTTACCTAGCGGGCACTTGGACTATGTACGTTCCCTAGAGGGCACTTGGACTATCTACGTTACCTAGCGGGCACTTGGACTATGTACGTTACCTAGCGGGCACTTGGACTATGTACGTTTCCTAGCGGGTACTTGGACTAGATAGGTTCCCTAGCGGGACTTGGTCATCTAGGTTAACTAGCGGGCACTGGGACTATCTAGGTTAACTAGCGAGCACTTGGACTATTTAGGTTAACTAGCGGGCATTTGGAATATTAGGGCCCCTAGCGGGCATTTGGACAATATTGGTTACCTAGCGGGCACTTGGACTGTGTAGGTTAACGAACGGGCACTTGGACTATGTGGGTAACCTAGTGGTCACTTGAACTGTCTAGGTTACCTAGCGGGCACTTGGACTATATAGGTTAACTAGCGGGCACTTGGACTATCTGGGTTAACTTGCGGGCCCTTGGACGATGTAGGTGAACTAGCAGACCCTCGCACTATGTAGGCTAACTAGCGGGCCCATGGATTATGTAGGTTTACTAGCAGGCACTTGGACTATCTAGTTTAACTAACGGGCACTTGGACTATGTAGTTTCCTAGCGGGCATTTGGACTATTTAGGTTACCTAGCGGGCACTTGGACTATGTAGGTTACCTAGCGGGCATTTGGACTATCTAAGTTACATAGCAGGCACTTTGACTATCTAGGTTAACTAAAGGGCACTTGGACTATGTAGGTTGCCTAGCGGGCACTTGGATTATGTAGGTTCCCTATAGGGCACTTGGACTTTGTAGGTTAACTAGCGGGCACTTGGACTGTCTAGGTTACCTAGTGGGCACTTGGATTATCTCGGTTAACGAACGGGCACTTTGACTATGTAGGTTACCTAGCCGCCACTTGGACTATCTAGGTTCCCTAAAGGGCACTTGGACTATCTAGGTTCCCTAAAGGGCACTTGGACTATCTAGGTTACCTAGCGGGCACTGGGAGTATGTAGGCTAACTTGGGGGCCCTTTGATGAACTAGGTTACCTAGCGGGTACTTGAAATATCTTGGTTACCTAGCGGGCACTTGGACTATGTACGTTCCCTAGAGGGCATTTGGACTATCTATGTCAACTAGCGGGCACTTGGAATATGTAGGTTAACTAGCGTACACTTGCACTATGTAGGTTACCTAGCAGGCACTTGGTCTATCTAGGTTAACTAGCGGGCACTTGGACTATCTAGGATAACTAGCGTGCACTTGGACTATGTAGGTTCCTTAGCGGGCACTTGCACTAACTAGGTTGCTAGCGGGCACTTGGACGATATAGGTTAACTAGCATGCCCTTCGAATATCTAGGTTACGTAGCGGGCACTTGGTATATAGGTTAACTAGCGGGCACTTGGCCTATGTAGGTTAACTAGAGGACACTTGGACTATCTAGGTTAACTAGTGGGCCCTTGGACTATGTAGGTTTACTAGCGGGCACTTGGACAATCTAGGTTAACTAGCGGGCACATGGAAGATCTAAGTTAACTAGCGGGCACTTGGACTATATAGGTCTCCTAGCGGGCACTTGGATTATGTAGGTTACCTAGTGGGCACTTGGACTATCTAGGTTAACGAACGGGCTCTTGGACTATGTAGGTTGCCTAGCGGGCACTTGGACTATCTAGGTTAGGTAACGGGCACTTGGACTATCTAGGTTACCTAGCGGGAACTTGGACAATGTAAGTTACCTAGCGGGCACTTGTACTATCTAGGTTACCTAACGGCCACTTTGACTATCTAGGTTACATAGCGGGCACTTGGACTATGTAGGTTAACTAGCGAGCACTTGGACTCTAGGCTATCTAGCAGACACTTGGATTATCTAGGTTACCTAGCGGGCCCTTGGACTATCTAGGTTAACGAACGGGCACTTGGACTATCTAGGTTAACGAACGGGCACTTGGACTATATAGGTAACCTAGCGGGCACTTGGACAGTCTAGGTTACCTAGCGGGCACTTGGACTATCTAGGTTAACGAACGGGCACTTGGACAATGTAGGTTACCTAGCGGGCACTTGGACTATGTAGGATCCCTATCGGATATTTGGACTACTTAGGTTACCTAGCGGGCACTTGGACTATCTAGGTTAGCGAGCGGGCACTTGGACTATGTAGGCTAACTAGGGGGCCCTTGGACGATCTAGGTTACCTAGAGGGTACTTCAACTATCTAGTTTAACTAGCGGGCACTTGCACTATCTAGGTTACCTAGCGGGCACTTGGACTATGTACGTTACCTAGCGGGCACTTGGACTATCTAGGTTCCCTAGCAGGCACTTGGACTATGTACGTTCCCTAGCGGGCACTTGGACTATCTACGTTACCTAGCGGGCACTTGGACTATGTACGTTACCTAGCGGGCACTTGGACTATGTACGTTTCCTAGCGGGTACTTGGACTAGATAGGTTCCCTAGCGGGCACTTGGTCTATCTAGGTTAACTAGCGGGCACTGGGACTACCTAGGTTATCTAGCGAGCACTTGGACTATCTAGGTTAACTAGCGGGCATTTGGACTATATTGGTTACCTAGCGGGCACTTGGACTATGTAGGTTAACGAACGGGCACTTGGACTATGTGGGTAACCTAGTGGTCACTTGAAATGTCTAGGTTACCTAGCGGGCACTTAGACTATGTAGGTTAACTAGCGGGCACTTGGACTATGTAGGTTAACTAGCGGGCCCTGGGACGATGTAGGTTAACTAGCGGGCCCTTCCACTATATAGGCTAACTCGCGGGCCCATGGATTATGTAGGTTTACTAGAGGCACTTGGACTATCTAGGTTAACTAGCGGGCACTTGGACGATGTAGTTTCCCTAGCGGGCATTTGGACTATTTAGGTTACCTAGCGGGCACTTGGAATATGTACGTTACCTAGCGGGCACTTGGAATATCTAGGTTACCTAGCAGGCACTTTGACTATCTAGGTTAACTTACGGGCACTTGGACTATGTAGGTTGCCTAGCGGGCACTTGGATTATGTAGGTTCCCTATAGGACACTTGGACTTTGTACGTTAACTAGCGGGCACTTGGACTGTCTAGGTTACCTAGTGGGCACTTGGATTATCTCGGTTAAGGAACGGGCACTTGGATTATCTAGGTTAACGAACGGGCACTTGGACTATGTAGGTTACCTAGCCGCCACATGGACTATCTATGTTAGTTAACAGGCACTTGGACTATCCAGGTTCCCTAGCGGGCACTTGTACTACCTAGGTTACCTAGCTGGCACTTTGACTATGTAGGTCAACTAGCGGGCCCTTGGACTATCTAGGTTAGCCAACGGGCACTTAAATTATGTAGGTTACCTAGCGGGCACTTGGACTATGTAGGCTAACTAGGGGGCCCTTTGATGATCTAGGTTACGTAGCGGGTACTTGAACTATCTAGGTTACCTAGCAGGCACTTGGACTATGTACGTTCCCTAGCGGGCATTTGGACTATCTATGTTAACTAGCGTGCACTTGGAATATGTAGCTTAACTAGCGGACACTTGCACTATGTAGGTTACCTAGCAGGCACTTGGACTATCTAGGTTAACTAGCGGGCACTTGGACTATCTAGGATATCTAGCGTGCACTTGGACTATATAGGTTCCTTAGCGGGCACTTGGACTATCTAGGTTGCCTAGCGGGCACTTGGACGCTATAGGTGAACTAGCGTGCCCTTGGAATATCTAGGTTACGTAGCGGGCACTTGGTATATAGGTTAACTAGCGGGCACTTGGACTATGTAGGTTAACTAGAGGACACTTGGATTATCTAGGTTAACTAGTGGGCCCTTGGACTATGTAGGTTAACTAGCGGGCACTTGGGCAATCTAGGTTAACTAGCGGTCACTTGGAAGATCTAGGTTAACTAGCGGGCACTTGGACTATCAAAGTGAACAAGTGAGCCCTTGGACTATGTAGGTTAACTAGCGGGCCCTTGGACTATCTAGGTTACCTAGCGGGCACTTGGACTATATAGGTTACCTAGCGGGCACTTGGACTATGTAGGTTACCTAGTGGGGACTTGGACTATCTACGTTAACGAATGGGCACTTGGAATATGCAGGTAACCTAGCGGGCACTTGGACTGTCTAGGTTACCTAGCGGGCACTTGGACTTCTAGGTTAACGAACGGGCTCTTGGACTATGTAGGTTGCCTAGCGGGCACTTGGACTATCTAGGTTAGGTAACGGGCACTTGGACTATCTAGGTTACCTAGAGGCAACTTGGACAATGTAAGTTACCTAGCGGGCACTTGGACTATCTAGGTTACCTAACGGGCACTTTGACTATCTAGGTTACATAGCGGGCACTTGGACTATGTAGGTTAACTAGAGAGCACTTATACTCTAGGATATCTAGCGGACACTTGGACTATCTAGGTTACCTAGCGGGCCCTTGGACTATGTAGGTTTCCTAGCGGGCACTTGGACTATCTAGGTTAACGAACGGGCACTTGGACTATGTAGGTAACCTAGCGGGCACTTGGACAGTCTAGGTTACCTAGCGGGCACTTGGACTATCTAGGTTAACGAACGGGCACTTGGACAATGTAGGTTACCTAGCGGGCACTTGGACTATGTAGGATCTCTATCAGATATTTGGACTACTTAGGTTACCTAGCGGGCACTAGGACTATCTAGGTTAGCTAGCGGGCACTTGGACTATCTAGGTCAACTAGTGGGCCATGTACTATGTAGGTTAACTAGCGAGCATTGGACTATCTAGGTTAACTAGCGGACCTTGGACTATGCAGGTTAACTAGAGGGCACTTGGACGATCTAGGTTAACTAGAGGGCACTTGGACTATCTAGGTTAACTAGCAGGCACTTGGATGATCAATGTTAACTAGCGGGCACTTGGACTATCTAGGTTACCTAGCTGGCACTTAGATTATGTATGTTAAATAGCGGGCACTTGGAATATGTAGGTTAACTAGCGGACACTTGCACTATGTAGGTTAACTAGCGGGCCCATGGACTATGTAGGTTTACTAGCGGGCCCTTGGACTATCTAGGTTCCCTAAAGGGCACTTAGACTATCTAGGTAACCGAACGGGCACTTGGACTATCTAGGTTACCTAGCGGGCACTTGGACTATGTAGGCTAACTAGGGGGCCCTTGGACGATCTAGGTTACCTAGAGGGTACTTCAACTATCTAGTTTAACTAGCGGGCACTTGCACTATCTAGGTTACCTAGCGGGCACTTGGACTATGTAGGTTACCTAGTGGGCACTTGGACTATCAAGGTTCCCTAGCAGGCACTTGGACTATGTACGTTCCCTAGCGGGCACTTGGACTATCTACGTTACCTAGCGGGCACTTGGACTATGTACGTTACCTAGCGGGCACTTGGACTATGTACGTTTCCTAGCGGGTACTTGGACTAGATAGGTTCCCTAGCGGGCACTTGGTCTATCTAGGTTAACTAGCGGGCACTGGGACTACCTAGGTTAACTAGCAAGCACTTGGACTATCTAGGTTAACTAGCGGGCATTTGGACTATATTGGTTACCTAGCGGGCACTTGGACTATGTAGGTTAACGAACGGGCACTTGGACTATGTGGGTAACCTAGTGGTCACTTGAAATGTCTAGGTTACCTAGCGGGCACTTAGACTATGTAGGTTAACTAGCGGGCACTTGGACTATGTAGGTTAACTAGCGGGCCCTGGGACGATGTAGGTTATCTAGCGGGCCCTTCCACTATGTAGGCTAACTAGCGGGCCCATGGATTATGTAGGTTTACTAGAGGCACTTGGACTATCTAGGTTAACTAGCGGGCACTTGGACTATGTAGTTTCCCTAGCGGGCATTTGGACTATTTAGGTTACCTAGCGGGCACTTGGAATATGTAGGTTACCTAGCGGGCACTTGGAATATCTAGGTTACCTAGCAGGCACTTTGACTATCTAGGTTAACTTACGGGCACTTGGACTATGTAGGTTGCCTAGCGGGCACTTGGATTATGTAGGTTCCCTATAGGACACTTGGACTTTGTACGTTAACTAGCGGGCACTTGGACTGTCTAGGTTACCTAGTGGGCACTTGGATTATCTCGGTTAAGGAACGGGCACTTGGATTATCTAGGTTAACGAACGGGCACTTGGACTATGTAGGTTACCTAGCCGCCACATGGACTATCTATGTTAGTTAACAGGCACTTGGACTATCCAGGTTCCCTAGGGGGCACTTGTACTACCTAGGTTACCTAGCTGGCACTTTGACTATGTAGGTCAACTAGCGGGCCCTTGGACTATCTAGGTTAGCCAACGGGCACTTAAATTATGTAGGTTACCTAGCGGGCACTTGGACTATGTAGGCTAACTAGGGGGCCCTTTGATGATCTAGGTTACGTAGCGGGTACTTGAACTATCTAGGTTACCTAGCAGGCACTTGGACTATGTACGTTCCCTAGCGGGCATTTGGACTATCTATGTTAACTAGCGTGCACTTGGAATATGTAGCTTAACTAGCGGACACTTGCACTATGTAGGTTACCTAGCAGGCACTTGGACTATCTAGGTTAACTAGCGGGCACTTGGACTATCTAGGATATCTAGCGTGCACTTGGACTATATAGGTTCCTTAGCGGGCACTTGGACTATCTAGGTTGCCTAGCGGGCACTTGGACGATATAGGTTAACTAGCGTGCCCTTGGAATATCTAGGTTACGTAGCGGGCACTTGGTATATAGGTTAACTAGCGGGCACTTGGACTATGTAGGTTAACTAGAGGACACTTGGACTATCTAGGTTAACTAGTGGGCCCTTGGACTATGTAGGTTAACTAGCGGGCACTTGGGCAATCTAGGTTAACTAGCGGTCACTTGGAAGATCTAGGTTAACTAGCGGGCACTTGGACTATCAAAGTGAACAAGTGAGCCCTTGGACTATGTAGGTTAACTAGCAGGCCCTTGGACTATCTAGGTTACCTAGCGGGCACTTGGACTATATAGGTTACCTAGCGGGCACTTGGACTATGTAGGTTACCTAGTGGGGACTTGGACTATCTACGTTAACGAATGGGCACTTGGAATATGCAGGTAACCTAGCGGGCACTTGGACTGTCTAGGTTACCTAGCGGGCACTTGGACTTCTAGGTTAACGAACGGGCTCTTGGACTATGTAGGTTGCCTAGCGGGCACTTGGACTATCTAGGTTAGGTAACGGGCACTTGGACTATCTAGGTTACCTAGAGGCAACTTGGACAATGTAAGTTACCTAGCGGGCACTTGGACTATCTAGGTTACCTAACGGGCACTTTGACTATCTAGGTTACATAGCGGGCACTTGGACTATGTAGGTTAACTAGAGAGCACTTATACTCTAGGATATCTAGCGGACACTTGGACTATCTAGGTTACCTAGCGGGCCCTTGGACTATGTAGGTTTCCTAGCGGGCACTTGGACTATCTAGGTTAACGAACGGGCACTTGGACTATGTAGGTAACCTAGCGGGCACTTGGACAGTCTAGGTTACCTAGCGGGCACTTGGACTATCTAGGTTAACGAACGGGCACTTGGACAATGTAGGTTACCTAGCGGGCACTTGGACTATGTAGGATCCCTATCAGATATTTGGACTACTTAGGTTACCTAGCGGGCACTAGGACTATCTAGGTTAGCTAGCGGGCACTTGGACTATCTAGGTCAACTAGTGGGCCATGTACTATGTAGGTTAACTAGCGAGCATTGGACTATCTAGGTAAACTAGCGGACCTTGGACTATGTAGGTTAACTAGCGGGCCATTGGACTATGTAGGTTAACTAGAGGGCCCTTGGACAATCTAGGTTAACTAGAGGGCACTTGGACTATCTAGGTTAACTAGCAGGCACTTGGATGATCAATGTTAACTAGCGGGCACTTGGACTATCTAGGTTAACTAGCAGGCACTTGGACTATGTAGTTTCCCTAGCGGGCATTTGGACTATTTAGGTTACCATTGGGAACTTGCCCTATGTAGGTTACCTAGCGGGCACTTGGACTATCTAGGTTACCTAGCAGGCACTTTGACTATCTAGGTTAACTAACCGGCACCTGGAGTATGTAGGTTGCCGAGCGGGCACTTGGATTATGTAGGTTCCCTATCGGGCACTTGGACTATGTAGGTTAACTAGCGGGCACTTGGACTGTCTAGGTTACCTAGCGGGCACTTGGATGATCTAGGTTAACGAACGGGCACTTGGACTATATAGGTTACCTAGCTGCCCCTTGGACTATCTAGGTTAGCTAACAGGCACTTGGACTATCAAGATTCCCTAGCAGGCACTTGTACTATCTAGGTTACCTAGCTGGCACTTAGATTATGTAGGTTAAATAGCGGGCACTTGGAATATGTAGGTTAACTAGCGGACACTTGCACTATGTAGGTTAACTAGGGGGCCCATGGACTATGTAGGTTTACTAGCGGGCCCTTGGACTATCTAGGTTCCCTAAAGGGCACTTAGACTATCTAGGTTACCGAACGGGCACTTGGACTATCTAGGTTACCTAGCGGGCACTTGGACTATATAGGCTAACTAGGGGGCCCTTGGACGATCTAGGTTACCTAGCGGGTACTTCAACTATCTAGTTTAACTAGGGGGCACTTGCACTATCTAGGTTACCTAGCGGGCACTTGGACTATGTATGTTCCCTAGCGGGCACTTGGACTATCTACGTTACCTAGCGGGCACTTGTACTATGTACGTTACCTAGCGGGCACTTGGACTATGTACGTTTCCTAGCGGGTACTTGGACTAGATAAGTTCCCTAGCGGGCACTTAGTCTATCTAGGTTAACTAGCGGGCACTGGGACTATCTAGGTTAACTAGCGAGCACTTGGACTATCTAGGTTAACTAGCGGGCATTTGGAATATTAGGGTCCCTAGCGGGCATTTGGACTATATTGGTTACCTAGCGGGCACTTGGACTATGTAGGTTAACGAACGGGCACTTGGACTATGTGGGTAACCTAGTGGTCACTTGAACTGTCTAGGTTACCTAGCGGGCACTTAGACTATGTAGGTTAACTAGCGGGCACTTGGACTATCTAGGTTAACTAGCGGGCCCTGGGATGATGTAGGTTAACTAGCGGGCCCTTGCACTATGTAGGCTAACTAGCGTGCCCATGGATTATGTAGGTTTACTAGCAGGCACTTGGACTATCTAGGTTAACTAGCGGGCCCTTGGACTATGTAGTTTCCCTAGCGGGCCTTTGGAATATTTAGGTTACCTAGCGGGCACTTGGAATATGTAGGTTACCTAGCGGGCACTTGGAATATCTAGGTTAACTAGCGGGCACTTGGACTATCTAGGATATCTAGCGTGCACTTGGACTATATAGGTTCCTTAGCGGGCACTTGGACTATCTAGGTTGCCTAGCGGGCACTTGGACGATATAGGTGAACTAGCGTGCCCTTGGAATATCTACGTTACGTAGCGGGCACTTGGTATATAGGTTAACTAGCGGGCACTTGGACTATGTAGGTTAACTAGAGGACACTTGGACTATCTAGGTTAACTAGTGGGCCCTTGGACTATGTAGGTTAACTAGCGGGCTCTTGGGCAATCTAGGTTAACTAGCGGTCACTTGGAAGATCTAGGTTAACTAGCGGGCACTTGGACTATCAAAGTGAACAAGTGAGCCCTTGGACTATGTAGGTTAACTAGCGGGCCCTTGGACTATCTAGGTTACCTAGCGGGCACTTGGACTATATAGGTTACCTAGCGGGCACTTGGACTATGTAGGTTACCTAGTGGGGACTTGGACTATCTACGTTAACGAATGGGCACTTGGAATATGCAGGTAACCTAGCGGGCACTTGGACTGTCTAGGTTACCTAGCGGGCACTTGGACTTCTAGGTTAACGAACGGGCTCTTGGACTATGTAGGTTGCCTAGCGGGCACTTGTACTATCTAGGTTAGGTAACGGGCACTTGGACTATCTAGGTTACCTAGAGGCAATTTGGACAATGTAAGTTACCTAGCGGGCACTTGGACTATCTAGGTTACCTAACGGGCACTTTGACTATCTAGGTTACCTAGCGGGCACTTGGACTATGTAGGTTAACTAGAGAGCACTTATACTCTAGGATATCTAGCGGACACTTGGACTATCTAGGTTACCTAGCGGGCCCTTGGACTATGTAGGTTTCCTAGCGGGCACTTGGACTATCTTGGTTAACGAACGGGCACTTGGACTATGTAGGTAACCTAGCGGGCACTTGGACAGTCTAGGTTACCTAGCGGGCACTTGGACTATCTAGGTTAACGAACGGGCACTTGGACAATGTAGGTTACCTAGCGGGCACTTGGACTATGTAGGATCCCTATCAGATATTTGGACTACTTAGGTTACCTAGCGGGCACTAGGACTATCTAGGTTAGCTAGCGGGCACTTGGACTATCTAGGTCAACTAGTGGGCCATGTACTATGTAGGTTAACTAGCGAGCATTGGACTATCTAGGTTAACTAGCGGACCTTGGACTATGTAGGTTAACTAGAGGGCACTTGGACGATCTAGGTTAACTAGAGGGCACTTGGACTATCTAGGTTAACTAGCAGGCACTTGGATGATCAATGTTAACTAGCGGGCACTTGGACTATCTAGGTTACCTAGGTGGCACTTAGATTATGTAGGTTAAATAGCGGGCACTTGGAATATGTAGGTTAACTAGCGGACACTTGCACTATGTAGGTTAACTAGCGGGCCCATGGACTATGTAGGTTTACTAGCGGGCCCTTGGACTATCTAGGTTCCCTAAAGGGCACTTAGACTATCTAGGTTACCGAACGGGCACTTGGACTATCTAGGTTACCTAGCGGGCACTTGGACTATGTAGGCTAACTAGGGGGCCCTTGGACGATCTAGGTTACCTAGAGGGTACTTCAACTATCTAGTTTAACTAGCGGGCACTTGCACTATCTAGGTTACCTAGCGGGCACTTGGACTATGTAGGTTACCTAGCAGGCACTTGGACTATCTAGGTTCCCTAGCAGGCACTTGGACTATGTACGTTCCCTAGCGGGCACTTGGACTATCTACGTTACCTAGCGGGCACTTGGACTATGTACGTTACCTAGCGGGCACTTGGACTATGTACGTTTCCTAGCGGGTACATGGACTAGATAGGTTCCCTAGCGGGCACTTGGTCTATCTAGGTTAACTAGCGGGCACTGGGACTACCTATGTTAACTAGCGAGCACTTGGACTATCTAGGTTAACTAGCGGGCATTTGGACTATATTGGTTACCTAGCGGGCACTTGGACTATGTAGGTTAACGAACGGGCACTTGGACTATGTGGGTAACCTAGTGGTCACTTGAAATGTCTAGGTTACCTAGCGGGCACTTAGACTATGTAGGTTAACTAGCGGGCACTTGGACTATGTAGGTTAACTAGCGGGCCCTGGGACGATGTAGGATAACTAGCGGGCCCTTCCACTATGTAGGCTAACTAGCGGGCCCATGGATTATGTAGGTTTACTAGAGGCACTTGGACTATCTAGGTTAACTAGCGGGCACTTGGACTATGTAGTTTCCCTAGCGGGCATTTGGACTATTTAGGTTACCTAGCGGGCACTTGGAATATGTAGGTTACCTAGCAGGCACTTGGAATATCTAGGTTACCTAGCAGGCACTTTGACTATCTAGGTTAACTTACGGGCACTTGGACTATGTAGGTTGCCTAGCGGGCACTTGGATTATGTAGGTTCCCTATAGGACACTTGGACTTTGTACGTTAACTAGCGGGCACTTGGACTGTCTAGGTTACCTAGTGGGCACTTGGATTATCTCGGTTAAGGAACGGGCACTTGGATTATCTAGGTTAACGAACGGGCACTTGGACTATGTAGGTTACCTAGCCGCCACATGGACTATCTATGTTAGTTAACAGGCACTTGGACTATCCAGGTTCCCTAGCGGGCACTTGTACTACCTAGGTTACCTAGCTGGCACTTTGACTATGTAGGTCAACTAGCGGGCCCTTGGACTATCTAGGTTAGCCAACGGGCACTTAAATTATGTAGGTTACCTAGCGGGCACTTGGACTATGTAGGCTAACTAGGGGGCCCTTTGATGATCTAGGTTACGTAGCGGGTACTTGAACTATCTAGGTTACCTAGCAGGCACTTGGACTATGTACGTTCCCTAGCGGGCATTTGGACTATCTATGTTAACTAGCGTGCACTTGGAATATGTAGCTTAACTAGCGGACACTTGCACTATGTAGGTTACCTAGCAGGCACTTGGACTATCTAGGTTAACTAGCGGGCACTTGGACTATCTAGGATATCTAGCGTGCACTTGGACTATATAGGTTCCTTAGCGGACACTTGGACTATCTAGGTTGCCTAGCGGGCACTTGGACGATATAGGTTAACTAGAGTGCCCTTGGAATATCTAGGTTACGTAGCGGGCACTTGGTATATAGGTTAACTAGCGGGCACTTGGACTATGTAGTTTAACTAGAGGACACTTGGACTATCTAGTTTAACTAGTGGGCCCTTGGACTATGTAGGTTAACTAGCGGGCACTTGGGCAATCTAGGTTAACTAGCGGTCACTTGGAAGATCTAGGTTAACTAGCGGGCACTTGGACTATCAAAGTGAACAAGTGAGCCCTTGGACTATGTAGGTTAACTAGCGGGCCCTTGGACTATCTAGGTTACTTAGCGGGCACTTGGACTATATAGGTTACCTAGCGGGCACTTGGACTATGTAGGTTACCTAGTGGGGACTTGGACTATCTACGTTAACGAATGGGCACTTGGAATATGCAGGTAACCTAGCGGGCACTTGGACTGTCTAGGTTACCTAGCGGGCACTTGGACTTCTAGGTTAACGAACGGGCTCTTGGACTATGTAGGTTGCCTAGCGGGCACTTGGACTATCTAGGTTCGGTAACGGGCACTTGGACTATCTAGGTTACCTAGAGGCAACTTGGACAATGTAAGTTACCTAGCGGGCACTTGGACTATCTAGGTTACCTAACGGGCACTTTGACTATCTAGGTTACATAGCGGGCACTTGGACTATGTAGGTTAACTAGAGAGCACTTATACTCTAGGATATCTAGCGGACACTTGGACTATCTAGGTTACCTAGCGGGCCCTTGGACTATGTAGGTTTCCTAGCGGGCACTTGGACTATCTAGGTTAACGAACGGGCACTTGGACTATGTAGGTAACCTAGCGGGCACTTGGACAGTCTAGGTTACCTAGCGGGCACTTGGACTATCTAGGTTAACGAACGGGCACTTGGACAATGTAGGTTACCTAGCGGGCACTTGGACTATGTAGGATCCCTATCAGATATTTGGACTACTTAGGTTACCTAGCGGGCACTAGGACTATCTAGGTTAGCTAGCGGGCACTTGGACTATCTAGGTCAACTAGTGGGCCATGTACTATGTAGGTTAACTAGCGAGCATTGGACTATCTAGGTTAACTAGCGGACCTTGGACTATGTAGGTTAACTAGCGGGCCATTGGACTATGTAGGTTAACTAGAGGGCCCTTGGACGATCTAGGTTAACTAGAGGGCACTTGGACTATCTAGGTTAACTAGCAGGCACTTGGATGATCAATGTTAACTAGCGGGCACTTGGACTATCTAGGTTAACTAGCAGGCACTTGGACTATGTAGTTTCCCTAGCGGGCATTTGGACTATTTAGGTTACCATTGGGAACTTGCCCTATGTAGGTTACCTAGCGGGCACTTGGACTATCTAGGTTACCTAGCAGGCACTTTGACTATCTAGGTTAACTAACCGGCACCTGGAGTATGTAGGTTGCCGAGCGGGCACTTGGATTATGTAGGTTCCCTATCGGGCACTTGGACTATGTAGGTTAACTAGCGGGCACTTGGACTGTCTAGGTTACCTAGCGGGCACTTGGATGATCTAGGTTAACGAACGGGCACTTGGACTATATAGGTTACCTAGCTGCCCCTTGGACTATCTAGGTTAGCTAACAGGCACTTGGACTATCTAGATTCCCTAGCAGGCACTTGTACTATCTAGGTTACCTAGCTGGCACTTAGATTATGTAGGTTAAATAGCGGGCACTTGGAATATGTAGGTTAACTAGCGGACACTTGCACTATGTAGGTTAACTAGGGGGCCCATGGACTATGTAGGTTTACTAGCGGGCCCTTGGACTATCTAGGTTCCCTAAAGGGCACTTAGACTATCTAGGTTACCGAACGGGCACTTGGACTATCTAGGTTACCTAGCGGGCACTTGGACTATATAGGCTAACTAGGGGGCCCTTGGACGATCTAGGTTACCTAGCGGGTACTTCAACTATCTAGTTTAACTAGGGGGCACTTGCACTATCTAGGTTACCTAGCGGGCACTTGGACTATGTATGTTCCCTAGCGGGCACTTGGACTATCTACGTTACCTAGCGGGCACTTGTACTATGTACGTTACCTAGCGGGCACTTGGACTATGTACGTTTCCTAGCGGGTACTTGGACTAGATAAGTTCCCTAGCGGGCACTTGGTCTATCTAGGTTAACTAGCGGGCACTGGGGCTATCTAGGTTAACTAGCGAGCACTTGGACTATCTAGGTTAACTAGCGGGCATTTGGAATATTAGGGCCCCTAGCGGGCATTTGGACTATATTGGTTACCTAGCGGGCACTTGGACTATGTAGGTTAACGAACGGGCACTTGGACTATGTGGGTAACCTAGTGGTCACTTGAACTGTCTAGGTTACCTAGCGGGCACTTAGACTATGTAGGTTAACTAGCGGGCACTTGGACTATCTAGGTTAACTAGCGGGCCCTGGGACGATGTAGGTTAACTAGCGGGCCCTTGCACTATGTAGGCTAACTAGCGTGCCCATGGATTATGTAGGTTTACTAGCAGGCACTTGGACTATCTAGGTTAACTAGCGGGCCCTTGGACTATGTAGGTTAACTAGCGGGCACTTGGGCAATCTAGGTTAACTAGCGGTCACTTGGAAGATCTAGGTTAACTAGCGGGCACTTGGACTATCAAAGTGAACAAGTGAGCCCTTGGACTATGTAGGTTAACTAGCGGGCCCTTGGACTATCTAGGTTACTTAGCGGGCACTTGGACTATATAGGTTACCTAGCTGCCCCTTGGACTATCTAGGTTAGCTAACAGGCACTTGGACTATCTAGATTCCCTAGCAGGCACTTGTACTATCTAGGTTACCTAGCTGGCACTTAGATTATGTAGGTTAAATAGCGGGCACTTGGAATATGTAGGTTAACTAGCGGACACTTGCACTATGTAGGTTAACTAGGGGGCCCATGGACTATGTAGGTTTACTAGCGGGCCCTTGGACTATCTAGGTTCCCTAAAGGGCACTTAGACTATCTAGGTTACCGAACGGGCACTTGGACTATCTAGGTTACCTAGCGGGCACTTGGACTATATAGGCTAACTAGGGGGCCCTTGGACGATCTAGGTTACCTAGCGGGTACTTCAACTATCTAGTTTAACTAGGGGGCACTTGCACTATCTAGGTTACCTAGCGGGCACTTGGACTATGTATGTTCCCTAGCGGGCACTTGGACTATCTACGTTACCTAGCGGGCACTTGTACTATGTACGTTACCTAGCGGGCACTTGGACTATGTACGTTTCCTAGCGGGTACTTGGACTAGATAAGTTCCCTAGCGGGCACTTGGTCTATCTAGGTTAACTAGCGGGCACTGGGGCTATCTAGGTTAACTAGCGAGCACTTGGACTATCTAGGTTAACTAGCGGGCATTTGGAATATTAGGGCCCCTAGCGGGCATTTGGACTATATTGGTTACCTAGCGGGCACTTGGACTATGTAGGTTAACGAACGGGCACTTGGACTATGTGGGTAACCTAGTGGTCACTTGAACTGTCTAGGTTACCTAGCGGGCACTTAGACTATGTAGGTTAACTAGCGGGCACTTGGACTATCTAGGTTAACTAGCGGGCCCTGGGACGATGTAGGTTAACTAGCGGGCCCTTGCACTATGTAGGCTAACTAGCGTGCCCATGGATTATGTAGGTTTACTAGCAGGCACTTGGACTATCTAGGTTAACTAGCGGGCCCTTGGACTATGTAGGTTAACTAGCGGGCACTTGGGCAATCTAGGTTAACTAGCGGTCACTTGGAAGATCTAGGTTAACTAGCGGGCACTTGGACTATCAAAGTGAACAAGTGAGCCCTTGGACTATGTAGGTTAACTAGCGGGCCCTTGGACTATCTAGGTTACTTAGCGGGCACTTGGACTATATAGGTTACCTAGCGGGCACTTGGACTATGTAGGTTACCTAGTGGGGACTTGGACTATCTACGTTAACGAATGGGCACTTGGAATATGCAGGTAACCTAGCGGGCACTTGGACTGTCTAGGTTACCTAGCGGGCACTTGGACTTCTAGGTTAACGAACGGGCTCTTGGACTATGTAGGTTGCCTAGCGGGCACTTGGACTATCTAGGTTCGGTAACGGGCACTTGGACTATCTAGGTTACCTAGAGGCAACTTGGACAATGTAAGTTACCTAGCGGGCACTTGGACTATCTAGGTTACCTAACGGGCACTTTGACTATCTAGGTTACATAGCGGGCACTTGGACTATGTAGGTTAACTAGAGAGCACTTATACTCTAGGATATCTAGCGGACACTTGGACTATCTAGGTTACCTAGCGGGCCCTTGGACTATGTAGGTTTCCTAGCGGGCACTTGGACTATCTAGGTTAACGAACGGGCACTTGGACTATGTAGGTAACCTAGCGGGCACTTGGACAGTCTAGGTTACCTAGCGGGCACTTGGACTATCTAGGTTAACGAACGGGCACTTGGACAATGTAGGTTACCTAGCGGGCACTTGGACTATGTAGGATCCCTATCAGATATTTGGACTACTTAGGTTACCTAGCGGGCACTAGGACTATCTAGGTTAGCTAGCGGGCACTTGGACTATCTAGGTCAACTAGTGGGCCATGTACTATGTAGGTTAACTAGCGAGCATTGGACTATCTAGGTTAACTAGCGGACCTTGGACTATGTAGGTTAACTAGCGGGCCATTGGACTATGTAGGTTAACTAGAGGGCCCTTGGACGATCTAGGTTAACTAGAGGGCACTTGGACTATCTAGGTTAACTAGCAGGCACTTGGATGATCAATGTTAACTAGCGGGCACTTGGACTATCTAGGTTAACTAGCAGGCACTTGGACTATGTAGTTTCCCTAGCGGGCATTTGGACTATTTAGGTTACCATTGGGAACTTGCCCTATGTAGGTTACCTAGCGGGCACTTGGACTATCTAGGTTACCTAGCAGGCACTTTGACTATCTAGGTTAACTAACCGGCACCTGGAGTATGTAGGTTGCCGAGCGGGCACTTGGATTATGTAGGTTCCCTATCGGGCACTTGGACTATGTAGGTTAACTAGCGGGCACTTGGACTGTCTAGGTTACCTAGCGGGCACTTGGATGATCTAGGTTAACGAACGGGCACTTGGACTATATAGGTTACCTAGCTGCCCCTTGGACTATCTAGGTTAGCTAACAGGCACTTGGACTATCTAGATTCCCTAGCAGGCACTTGTACTATCTAGGTTACCTAGCTGGCACTTAGATTATGTAGGTTAAATAGCGGGCACTTGGAATATGTAGGTTAACTAGCGGACACTTGCACTATGTAGGTTAACTAGGGGGCCCATGGACTATGTAGGTTTACTAGCGGGCCCTTGGACTATCTAGGTTCCCTAAAGGGCACTTAGACTATCTAGGTTACCGAACGGGCACTTGGACTATCTAGGTTACCTAGCGGGCACTTGGACTATATAGGCTAACTAGGGGGCCCTTGGACGATCTAGGTTACCTAGCGGGTACTTCAACTATCTAGTTTAACTAGGGGGCACTTGCACTATCTAGGTTACCTAGCGGGCACTTGGACTATGTATGTTCCCTAGCGGGCACTTGGACTATCTACGTTACCTAGCGGGCACTTGTACTATGTACGTTACCTAGCGGGCACTTGGACTATGTACGTTTCCTAGCGGGTACTTGGACTAGATAAGTTCCCTAGCGGGCACTTGGTCTATCTAGGTTAACTAGCGGGCACTGGGACTATCTAGGTTAACTAGCGAGCACTTGGACTATCTAGGTTAACTAGCGGGCATTTGGAATATTAGGGCCCCTAGCGGGCATTTGGACTATATTGGTTACCTAGCGGGCACTTGGACTATGTAGGTTAACGAACGGGCACTTGGACTATGTGGGTAACCTAGTGGTCACTTGAACTGTCTAGGTTACCTAGCGGGCACTTAGACTATGTAGGTTAACTAGCGGGCACTTGGACTATCTAGGTTAACTAGCGGGCCCTGGGACGATGTAGGTTAACTAGCGGGCCCTTGCACTATGTAGGCTAACTAGCGTGCCCATGGATTATGTAGGTTTACTAGCAGGCACTTGGACTATCTAGGTTAACTAGCGGGCACTTGGACTATGTAGTTTCCCTAGCGGGCCTTTGGACTATTTAGGTTACCTAGCGGGCACTTGGAATATGTAGGTTACCTAGCGGGCACTTGGAATATCTAGGTTACCTAGCAGGCACTTTGACTATCTAGGTTAACTAACGGGCACTTGGACTATGTAGGTTGCCTAGCGGGCACTTGGATTATGTAGGTTCCCTATAGGGCACTTGGACTTTGTAGGTTAACTAGCGGGCACTTGGACTGTCTAGGTTACCTAGTGGGCACTTGGATTATCTCGGTTAACGAACGGGCACTTGGATTATCTAGGTTAACGAACGGGCATTTGGACTATGTAGGTTACCTAGCCGCCACATGGACTATCTAGGTTAGCTAACAGGCACTTGGACTATCCAGGTTCCCTAGCGGGCACTTGTACTACCTAGGTTACCTAGCTGGCACTTTGACAATGTAGGTCAACTAGCGGGCCCTTGGACTATCTAGGTGAGCCAACGGGACTTAGATTATGTAGGTTAACTAGCGGGAACTTGGAATATGTAGGTTAACTAGCGGGCCCATGGACTATGTAGGTTTACTAGCGGGCCCTTGGACTATCTAGGTTCCCTAAAGGGCACGTGGACTATCTAGGTTCCCTAAAGCGCACTTGGACTATCTAGGTTACCTAGCGGGCACTTGGACTATGTAGGCTAACTAGGGGGCCCTTTGATGATCTAGGTTACGTAGCGGGTACTTGAACTATCTAGGTTACCTAGCAGGCACTTGGACTATGTACGTTCCCTAGCGGGCATTTGGACTATCTATGTTAACTAGCGGGCACTTGGAATATGTAGCTTGACTAGCGGACACTTGCACTATGTAGGTTACCTAGCAGGCACTTGGACTATCTAAGTTAACTAGCGGGCACTTGGACTATCTAGGATATCTAGCGTGCACTTGGACTATATAGGTTCCTTAGCGGGCACTTGGACTATCTAGGTTGCCTAGCGGGCACTTGGACGATATAGGTTAACGAGCGTGCCCTTGGAATATCTAGGTTACGTAGCGGGCACTTGGTATATAGGTTAACTAGCGGGCACTTGGACTATGTAGGTTAACTAGAGGACACTTGGACTATCTAGGTTAACTAGTGGGCCCTTGGACTATGTAGGTTAACTAGCGGGCACTTGGGCAATCTAGGTTAACTAGCGGTCACTTGGAAGATCTAGGTTAACTAGCGGGCACTTGGACTATCAAAGTGAACAAGTGAGCCCTTGGACTATGTAGGTTAAGTAGCGGGCCCTTGGACTATCTAGGTTACCTAGCGGGCACTTGGACTATATAGGTTACCTAGCGGGCACTTGGACTATGTAGGTTACCTAGTGGGGACTTGGACTATCTACGTTAACGAATGGGCACTTGGAATATGCAGGTAACCTAGCGGGCACTTGGACTGTCTAGGTTACCTAGCGGGCACTTGGACTTCTAGGTTAACGAACGGGCTCTTGGACTATGTAGGTTGCCTAGCGGGCACTTGGACTATCTAGGTTAGGTAACGGGCACTTGGACTATCTAGGTTACCTAGAGGCAACATGGACAATGTAAGTTACCTAGCGGGCACTAGGACTATCTAGGTTACCTAACGGGCACTTTGACTATCTAGGTTACATAGCGGGCACTTGGACTATGTAGGTTAACTAGAGAGCACTTATACTCTAGGATATCTAGCGGACACTTGGACTATCTAGGTTACCTAGCGGGCCCTTGGACTATGTAGGTTTCCTAGCGGGCACTTGGACTATCTAGGTTAACGAATGGGCACTTGGACTATGTAGGTAACCTAGCGGGCACTTGGACAGTCTAGGTTACCTAGCGGGCACTTGGACTATCTAGGTTAACGAACGGGCACTTGGACAATGTAGGTTACCTAGCGGGCACTTGGACTATGTAGGATCCCTATCAGATATTTGGACAACTTAGGTTACCTAGCGGGCACTAGGACTATCTAGGTTAGCTAGCGGGCACTTGGACTATCTAGGTCAACTAGTGGGCCATGTACTATGTAGGTTAACTAGCGAGCATTGGACTATCTAGGTTAACTAGCGGACCTTGGACTATGTAGGTTAACTAGCGGGCCATTGGACTATGTAGGTTAACTAGAGGGCCCTTGGACGATCTAGGTTAACTAGAGGGCACTTGGACTATCTAGGTTAACTAGCAGGCACTTGGATGATCAATGTTAACTAGCGGGCACTTGGACTATCTAGGTTAACTAGCAGGCACTTGGACTATGTAGTTTCCCTAGCGGGCATTTGGACTATTTAGGTTACCATTGGGAACTTGCCCTAGGTAGGTTACCTAGCGGGCACTTGGACTATCTAGGTTACCTAGCAGGCACTTTGACTATCTAGGTTAACTAACCGGCACCTGGAGTATGTAGGTTGCCGAGCGGGCACTTGGATTATGTAGGTTCCCTATCGGGCACTTGGACTATGTAGGTTAACTAGCGGGCACTTGGACTGTCTAGGTTACCTAGCGGGCACTTGGATGATCTAGGTTAACGAACGGGCACTTGGACTATATAGGTTACCTAGCTGCCCCTTGGACTATCTAGGTTAGCTAACAGGCACTTGGACTATCTAGATTCCCTAGCAGGCACTTGTACTATCTAGGTTACCTAGCTGGCACTTAGATTATGTAGGTTAAATAGCGGGCACTTGGAATATGTAGGTTAACTGGCGGACACTTGCACTATGTAGGTTAACTAGGGGGCCCATGGACTATGTAGGTTTACTAGCAGGCCCTTGGACTATCTAGGTTCCCTAAAGGGCACTTAGACTATCTAGGTTACCGAACGGGCACTTGGACTATCTAGGTTACCTAGCGGGCACTTGGACTATATAGGCTAACTAGGGGGCCCTTGGACGATCTAGGTTACCTAGCGGGTACTTCAACTATCTAGTTTAACTAGGGGGCACTTGCACTATCTAGGTTACCTAGCGGGCACTTGGACTATGTATGTTCCCTAGCGGGCACTTGGACTATCTACGTTACCTAGCGGGCACTTGTACTATGTACGTTACCTAGCGGGCACTTGGACTATGTACGTTTCCTAGCGGGTACTTGGACTAGATAAGTTCCCTAGCGGGCACTTGGTCTATCTAGGTTAACTAGCGGGCACTGGGGCTATCTAGGTTAACTAGCGAGCACTTGGACTATCTAGGTTAACTAGCGGGCATTTGGAATATTAGGGCCCCTAGCGGGCATTTGGACTATATTGGTTACCTAGCGGGCACTTGGACTATGTAGGTTAACGAACGGGCACTTGGACTATGTGGGTAACCTAGTGGTCACTTGAACTGTCTAGGTTACCTAGCGGGCACTTAGACTATGTAGGTTAACTAGCGGGCACTTGGACTATCTAGGTTAACTAGCGGGCCCTGGGACGATGTAGGTTAACTAGCGGGCCCTTGCACTATGTAGGCTAACTAGCGTGCCCATGGATTATGTAGGTTTACTAGCAGGCACTTGGACTATCTAGGTTAACTAGCGGGCACTTGGACTATGTAGTTTCCCTAGCGGGCCTTTGGACTATTTAGGTTACCTAGCGGGCACTTGGAATATGTAGGTTACCTAGCGGGCACTTGGAATATCTAGGTTACCTAGCAGGCACTTTGACTATCTAGGTTAACTAACGGGCTCTTGGACTATGTAGGTTGCCTAGCGGGCACTTGGATTATGTAGGTTCCCTATAGGGCACTTGGACTTTGTAGGTTAACTAGCGGGCACTTGGACTGTCTAGGTTACCTAGTGGGCACTTGGATTATCTCGGTTAACGAACGGGCACTTGGATTATCTAGGTTAACGAACGGGCATTTGGACTATGTAGGTTACCTAGCCGCCACATGGACTATCTAGGTTAGCTAACAGGCACTTGGACTATCCAGGTTCCCTAGCGGGCACTTGTACTACCTAGGTTACCTAGCTGGCACTTTGACAATGTAGGTCAACTAGCGGGCCCTTGGACTATCTAGGTGAGCCAACGGGACTTAGATTATGTAGGTTAACTAGCGGGAACTTGGAATATGTAGGTTAACTAGCGGGCCCATGGACTATGTAGGTTTACTAGCGGGCCCTTGGACTATCTAGGTTCCCTAAAGGGCACGTGGACTATCTAGGTTCCCTAAAGCGCACTTGGACTATCTAGGTTAACTAGCGGGCACTTGGACTATGTAGGCTAACTAGGGGGCCCTTTGATGATCTAGGTTACGTAGCGGGTACTTGAACTATCTAGGTTACCTAGCAGGCACTTGGACTATGTACGTTCCCTAGCGGGCATTTGGACTATCTATGTTAACTAGCGGGCACTTGGAATATGTAGCTTGACTAGCGGACACTTGCACTATGTAGGTTACCTAGCAGGCACTTGGACTATCTAAGTTAACTAGCGGGCACTTGGACTATCTAGGATATCTAGCGTGCACTTGGACTATATAGGTTCCTTAGCGGGCACTTGGACTATCTAGGTTGCCTAGCGGGCACTTGGACGATATAGGTTAACGAGCGTGCCCTTGGAATATCTAGGTTACGTAGCGGGCACTTGGTATATAGGTTAACTAGCGGGCACTTGGACTATGTAGGTTAACTAGAGGACACTTGGACTATCTAGGTTAACTAGTGGGCCCTTGGACTATGTAGGTTAACTAGCGGGCACTTGGGCAATCTAGGTTAACTAGCGGTCACTTGGAAGATCTAGGTTAACTAGCGGGCACTTGGACTATCAAAGTGAACAAGTGAGCCCTTGGACTATGTAGGTTAAGTAGCGGGCCCTTGGACTATCTAGGTTACCTAGCGGGCACTTGGACTATATAGGTTACCTAGCGGGCACTTGGACTATGTAGGTTACCTAGTGGGGACTTGGACTATCTACGTTAACGAATGGGCACTTGGAATATGCAGGTAACCTAGCGGGCACTTGGACTGTCTAGGTTACCTAGCGGGCACTTGGACTTCTAGGTTAACGAACGGGCTCTTGGACTATGTAGGTTGCCTAGCGGGCACTTGGACTATCTAGGTTAGGTAACGGGCACTTGGACTATCTAGGTTACCTAGAGGCAACATGGACAATGTAAGTTACCTAGCGGGCACTTGGACTATCTAGGTTACCTAACGGGCACTTTGACTATCTAGGTTACATAGCGGGCACTTGGACTATGTAGGTTAACTAGAGAGCACTTATACTCTAGGATATCTAGCGGACACTTGGACTATCTAGGTTACCTAGCGGGCCCTTGGACTATGTAGGTTTCCTAGCGGGCACTTGGACTATCTAGGTTAACGAATGGGCACTTGGACTATGTAGGTAACCTAGCGGGCACTTGGACAGTCTAGGTTACCTAGCGGGCACTTGGACTATCTAGGTTAACGAACGGGCACTTGGACAATGTAGGTTACCTAGCGGGCACTTGGACTATGTAGGATCCCTATCAGATATTTGGACTACTTAGGTTACCTAGCGGGCACTAGGACTATCTAGGTTAGCTAGCGGGCACTTGGACTATCTAGGTCAACTAGTGGGCCATGTACTATGTAGGTTAACTAGCGAGCATTGGACTATCTAGGTTAACTAGCGGACCTTGGACTATGTAGGTTAACTAGCGGGCCATTGGACTATGTAGGTTAACTAGAGGGCCCTTGGACGATCTAGGTTAACTAGAGGGCACTTGGACTATCTAGGTTAACTAGCAGGCACTTGGATGATCAATGTTAACTAGCGGGCACTTGGACTATCTAGGTTAACTAGCAGGCACTTGGACTATGTAGTTTCCCTAGCGGGCATTTGGACTATTTAGGTTACCATTGGGAACTTGCCCTATGTAGGTTACCTAGCGGGCACTTGGACTATCTAGGTTACCTAGCAGGCACTTTGACTATCTAGGTTAACTAACCGGCACCTGGAGTATGTAGGTTGCCGAGCGGGCACTTGGATTATGTAGGTTCCCTATCGGGCACTTGGACTATGTAGGTTAACTAGCGGGCACTTGGACTGTCTAGGTTACCTAGCGGGCACTTGGATGATCTAGGTTAACGAACGGGCACTTGGACTATATAGGTTACCTAGCTGCCCCTTGGACTTTCTAGGTTAGCTAACAGGCACTTGGACTATCTAGATTCCCTAGCAGGCACTTGTATTATCTAGGTTACCTAGCTGGCACTTAGATTATGTAGGTTAAATAGCGGGCACTTGGAATATGTAGGTTAACTAGCGGACACTTGCACTATGTAGGTTAACTAGGGGGCCCATGGACTATGTAGGTTTACTAGCGGGCCCTTGGACTATCTAGGTTCCCTAAAGGGCACTTAGACTATCTAGGTTACCGAACGGGCACTTGGACTATCTAGGTTACCTAGCGGGCACTTGGACTATATAGGCTAACTAGGGGGCCCTTGGACGATCTAGGTTACCTAGCGGGTACTTCAACTATCTAGTTTAACTAGGGGGCACTTGCACTATCTAGGTTACCTAGCGGGCACTTGGACTATGTATGTTCCCTAGCGGGCACTTGGACTATCTACGTTACCTAGCGGGCACTTGTACTATGTACGTTACCTAGCGGGCACTTGGACTATGTACGTTTCCTAGCGGGTACTTGGACTAGATAAGTTCCCTAGCGGGCACTTGGTCTATCTAGGTTAACTAGCGGGCACTGGGACTATCTAGGTTAACTAGCGAGCACTTGGACTATCTAGGTTAACTAGCGGGCATTTGGAATATTAGGGCCCCTAGCGGGCATTTGGACTATATTGGTTACCTAGCGGGCACTTGGACTATGTAGGTTAACGAACGGGCACTTGGACTATGTGGGTAACCTAGTGGTCACTTGAACTGTCTAGGTTACCTAGCGGGCACTTAGACTATGTAGGTTAACTAGCGGGCAC
This sequence comes from Tenrec ecaudatus, assembly GCF_050624435.1. Taxonomy (NCBI): domain Eukaryota; kingdom Metazoa; phylum Chordata; class Mammalia; order Afrosoricida; family Tenrecidae; genus Tenrec; species Tenrec ecaudatus. The sequence goes on from NW_027457673.1 coordinate 782,490, forward strand.
TTGGACTATCTAGGTTAACTAGCGGGCCCTGGGACGATGTAGGTTAACTAGCGGGCCCTTGCACTATGTAGGCTAACTAGCGTGCCCATGGATTATGTAGGTTTACTAGCAGGCACTTGGACTATCTAGGTTAACTAGCGGGCACTTGGACTATGTAGTTTCCCTAGCGGGCCTTTGGACTATTTAGGTTACCTAGCGGGCACTTGGAATATGTAGGTTACCTAGCGGGCACTTGGAATATCTAGGTTACCTAGCAGGCACTTTGACTATCTAGGTTAACTAACGGGCACTTGGACTATGTAGGTTGCCTAGCGGGCACTTGGATTATGTAGGTTCCCTATAGGGCACTTGGACTTTGTAGGTTAACTAGCGGGCACTTGGACTGTCTAGGTTACCTAGTGGGCACTTGGATTATCTCGGTTAACGAACGGGCACTTGGATTATCTAGGTTAACGAACGGGCATTTGGACTATGTAGGTTACCTAGCCGCCACATGGACTATCTAGGTTAGCTAACAGGCACTTGGACTATCCAGGTTCCCTAGCGGGCACTTGTACTACCTAGGTTACCTAGCTGGCACTTTGACAATGTAGGTCAACTAGCGGGCCCTTGGACTATCTAGGTGAGCCAACGGGACTTAGATTATGTAGGTTAACTAGCGGGAACTTGGAATATGTAGGTTAACTAGCGGGCCCATGGACTATGTAGGTTTACTAGCGGGCCCTTGGACTATCTAGGTTCCCTAAAGGGCACGTGGACTATCTAGGTTCCCTAAAGCGCACTTGGACTATCTAGGTTACCTAGCGGGCACTTGGACTATGTAGGCTAACTAGGGGGCCCTTTGATGATCTAGGTTACGTAGCGGGTACTTGAACTATCTAGGTTACCTAGCAGGCACTTGGACTATGTACGTTCCCTAGCGGGCATTTGGACTATCTATGTTAACTAGCGGGCACTTGGAATATGTAGCTTGACTAGCGGACACTTGCACTATGTAGGTTACCTAGCAGGCACTTGGACTATCTAAGTTAACTAGCGGGCACTTGGACTATCTAGGATATCTAGCGTGCACTTGGACTATATAGGTTCCTTAGCGGGCACTTGGACTATCTAGGTTGCCTAGCGGGCACTTGGACGATATAGGTTAACGAGCGTGCCCTTGGAATATCTAGGTTACGTAGCGGGCACTTGGTATATAGGTTAACTAGCGGGCACTTGGACTATGTAGGTTAACTAGAGGACACTTGGACTATCTAGGTTAACTAGTGGGCCCTTGGACTATGTAGGTTAACTAGCGGGCACTTGGGCAATCTAGGTTAACTAGCGGTCACTTGGAAGATCTAGGTTAACTAGCGGGCACTTGGACTATCAAAGTGAACAAGTGAGCCCTTGGACTATGTAGGTTAAGTAGCGGGCCCTTGGACTATCTAGGTTACCTAGCGGGCACTTGGACTATATAGGTTACCTAGCGGGCACTTGGACTATGTAGGTTACCTAGTGGGGACTTGGACTATCTACGTTAACGAATGGGCACTTGGAATATGCAGGTAACCTAGCGGGCACTTGGACTGTCTAGGTTACCTAGCGGGCACTTGGACTTCTAGGTTAACGAACGGGCTCTTGGACTATGTAGGTTGCCTAGCGGGCACTTGGACTATCTAGGTTAGGTAACGGGCACTTGGACTATCTAGGTTACCTAGAGGCAACATGGACAATGTAAGTTACCTAGCGGGCACTTGGACTATCTAGGTAACCTAACGGGCACTTTGACTATCTAGGTTACATAGCGGGCACATGGACTATGTAGGTTAACTAGAGAGCACTTATACTCTAGGATATCTAGCGGACACTTGGACTATCTATGTTACCTAGCGGGCCCTTGGACTATGTAGGTTTCCTAGCGGGCACTTGGACTATCTAGGTTAACGAATGGGCACTTGGACTATGTAGGTAACCTAGCGGGCACTTGGACAGTCTAGGTTACCTAGCGGGCACTTGGACTTCTAGGTTAACGAACGGGCTCTTGGACTATGTAGGTTGCCTAGCGGGCCCTTGGACTATGTAGGTTTCCTAGCGGGCACTTGGACAGTCTAGGTTACCTAGCGGGCACTTGGACTTCTAGGTTAACGAACGGGCTCTTGGACTATGTAGGTTGCCTAGCGGGCACTTGGACTATCTAGGTTAGGTAACGGGCACTTGGACTATCTAGGTTACCTAGAGGCAACATGGACAATGTAAGTTACCTAGCGGGCACTTGGACTATCTAGGTTACCTAACGGGCACTTTGACTATCTAGGTTACATAGCGGGCACTTGGACTATGTAGGTTAACTAGAGAGCACTTATACTCTAGGATATCTAGCGGACACTTGGACTATCTAGGTTACCTAGCGGGCCCTTGGACTATGTAGGTTTCCTAGCGGGCACTTGGACTATCTAGGTTAACGAATGGGCACTTGGACTATGTAGGTAACCTAGCGGGCACTTGGACAGTCTAGGTTACCTAGCGGGCACTTGGACTATCTAGGTTAACGAACGGGCACTTGGACAATGTAGGTTACCTAGCGGGCACTTGGACTATGTAGGATCCCTATCAGATATTTGGACAACTTAGGTTACCTAGCGGGCACTAGGACTATCTAGGTTAGCTAGCGGGCACTTGGACTATCTAGGTCAACTAGTGGGCCATGTACTATGTAGGTTAACTAGCGAGCATTGGACTATCTAGCTTAACTAGCGGACCTTGGACTATGTAGGTTAACTAGCGGGCCATTGGACTATGTAGGTTAACTAGAGGGCCCTTGGACGATCTAGGTTAACTAGAGGGCACTTGGACTATCTAGGTTAACTAGCAGGCACTTGGATGATCAATGTTAACTAGCGGGCACTTGGACTATCTAGGTTAACTAGCAGGCACTTGGACTATGTAGTTTCCCTAGCGGGCATTTGGACTATTTAGGTTACCATTGGGAACTTGCCCTAGGTAGGTTACCTAGCGGGCACTTGGACTATCTAGGTTACCTAGCAGGCACTTTGACTATCTAGGTTAACTAACCGGCACCTGGAGTATGTAGGTTGCCGAGCGGGCACTTGGATTATGTAGGTTCCCTATCGGGCACTTGGACTATGTAGGTTAACTAGCGGGCACTTGGACTGTCTAGGTTACCTAGCGGGCACTTGGATGATCTAGGTTAACGAACGGGCACTTGGACTATATAGGTTACCTAGCTGCCCCTTGGACTATCTAGGTTAGCTAACAGGCACTTGGACTATCTAGATTCCCTAGCAGGCACTTGTACTATCTAGGTTACCTAGCTGGCACTTAGATTATGTAGGTTAAATAGCGGGCACTTGGAATATGTAGGTTAACTAGCGGACACTTGCACTATGTAGGTTAACTAGGGGGCCCATGGACTATGTAGGTTTACTAGCGGGCCCTTGGACTATCTAGGTTCCCTAAAGGGCACTTAGACTATCTAGGTTACCGAACGGGCACTTGGACTATCTAGGTTACCTAGCGGGCACTTGGACTATATAGGCTAACTAGGGGGCCCTTGGACGATCTAGGTTACCTAGCGGGTACTTCAACTATCTAGTTTAACTAGGGGGCACTTGCACTATCTAGGTTACCTAGCGGGCACTTGGACTATGTATGTTCCCTAGCGGGCACTTGGACTATCTACGTTACCTAACGGGCACTTGTACTATGTACGTTACCTAGCGGGCACTTGGACTATGTACGTTTCCTAGCGGGTACTTGGACTAGATAAGTTCCCTAGCGGGCACTTGGTCTATCTAGGTTAACTAGCGGGCACTGGGGCTATCTAGGTTAACTAGCGAGCACTTGGACTATCTAGGTTAACTAGCGGGCATTTGGAATATTAGGGCCCCTAGCGGGCATTTGGACTATATTGGTTACCTAGCGGGCACTTGGACTATGTAGGTTAACGAACGGGCACTTGGACTATGTGGGTAACCTAGTGGTCACTTGAACTGTCTAGGTTACCTAGCGGGCACTTAGACTATGTAGGTTAACTAGCGGGCACTTGGACTATCTAGGTTAACTAGCGGGCCCTGGGACGATGTAGGTTAACTAGCGGGCCCTTGCACTATGTAGGCTAACTAGCGTGCCCATGGATTATGTAGGTTTACTAGCAGGCACTTGGACTATCTAGGTTAACTAGCGGGCACTTGGACTATGTAGTTTCCCTAGCGGGCCTTTGGACTATTTAGGTTACCTAGCGGGCACTTGGAATATGTAGGTTACCTAGCGGGCACTTGGAATATCTAGGTTACCTAGCAGGCACTTTGACTATCTAGGTTAACTAACGGGCACTTGGACTATGTAGGTTGCCTAGCGGGCACTTGGATTATGTAGGTTCCCTATAGGGCACTTGGACTTTGTAGGTTAACTAGCGGGCACTTGGACTGTCTAGGTTACCTAGTGGGCACTTGGATTATCTCGGTTAACGAACGGGCACTTGGATTATCTAGGTTAACGAACGGGCATTTGGACTATGTAGGTTACCTAGCCGCCACATGGACTATCTAGGTTAGCTAACAGGCACTTGGACTATCCAGGTTCCCTAGCGGGCACTTGTACTACCTAGGTTACCTAGCTGGCACTTTGACAATGTAGGTCAACTAGCGGGCCCTTGGACTATCTAGGTGAGCCAACGGGACTTAGATTATGTAGGTTAACTAGCGGGAACTTGGAATATGTAGGTTAACTAGCGGGCCCATGGACTATGTAGGTTTACTAGCGGGCCCTTGGACTATCTAGGTTCCCTAAAGGGCACGTGGACTATCTAGGTTCCCTAAAGCGCACTTGGACTATCTAGGTTACCTAGCGGGCACTTGGACTATGTAGGCTAACTAGGGGGCCCTTTGATGATCTAGGTTACGTAGCGGGTACTTGAACTATCTAGGTTACCTAGCAGGCACTTGGACTATGTATGTTCCCTAGCGGGCATTTGGACTATCTATGTTAACTAGCGGGCACTTGGAATATGTAGCTTGACTAGCGGACACTTGCACTATGTAGGTTACCTAGCAGGCACTTGGACTATCTAAGTTAACTAGCGGGCACTTGGACTATCTAGGATATCTAGCGTGCACTTGGACTATATAGGTTCCTTAGCGGGCACTTGGACTATCTAGGTTGCCTAGCGGGCACTTGGACGATATAGGTTAACGAGCGTGCCCTTGGAATATCTAGGTTACGTAGCGGGCACTTGGTATATAGGTTAACTAGCGGGCACTTGGACTATGTAGGTTAACTAGAGGACACTTGGACTATCTAGGTTAACTAGTGGGCCCTTGGACTATGTAGGTTAACTAGCGGGCACTTGGGCAATCTAGGTTAACTAGCGGTCACTTGGAAGATCTAGGTTAACTAGCGGGCACTTGGACTATCAAAGTGAACAAGTGAGCCCTTGGACTATGTAGGTTAAGTAGCGGGCCCTTGGACTATCTAGGTTACCTAGCGGGCACTTGGACTATATAGGTTACCTAGCGGGCACTTGGACTATGTAGGTTACCTAGTGGGGACTTGGACTATCTACGTTAACGAATGGGCACTTGGAATATGCAGGTAACCTAGCGGGCACTTGGACTGTCTAGGTTACCTAGCGGGCACTTGGACTTCTAGGTTAACGAACGGGCTCTTGGACTATGTAGGTTGCCTAGCGGGCACTTGGACTATCTAGGTTAGGTAACGGGCACTTGGACTATCTAGGTTACCTAGAGGCAACATGGACAATGTAAGTTACCTAGCGGGCACTTGGACTATCTAGGTTACCTAACGGGCACTTTGACTATCTAGGTTACATAGCGGGCACTTGGACTATGTAGGTTAACTAGAGAGCACTTATACTCTAGGATATCTAGCGGACACTTGGACTATCTAGGTTACCTAGCGGGCCCTTGGACTATGTAGGTTTCCTAGCAGGCACTTGGACTATCTAGGTTAACGAATGGGCACTTGGACTATGTAGGTAACCTAGCGGGCACTTGGACAGTCTAGGTTACCTAGCGGGCACTTGGACTATCTAGGTTAACGAACGGGCACTTGGACAATGTAGGTTACCTAGCGGGCACTTGGACTATGTAGGATCCCTATCAGATATTTGGACTACTTAGGTTACCTAGCGGGCACTAGGACTATCTAGGTTAGCTAGCGGGCACTTGGACTATCTAGGTCAACTAGTGGGCCATGTACTATGTAGGTTAACTAGCGAGCATTGGACTATCTAGGTTAACTAGCGGACCTTGGACTATGTAGGTTAACTAGCGGGCCATTGGACTATGTAGGTTAACTAGAGGGCCCTTGGACGATCTAGGTTAACTAGAGGGCACTTGGACTATCTAGGTTAACTAGCAGGCACTTGGATGATCAATGTTAACTAGCGGGCACTTGGACTATCTAGGTTAACTAGCAGGCACTTGGACTATGTAGTTTCCCTAGCGGGCATTTGGACTATTTAGGTTACCATTGGGAACTTGCCCTATGTAGGTTACCTAGCGGGCACTTGGACTATCTAGGTTACCTAGCAGGCACTTTGACTATCTAGGTTAACTAACCGGCACCTGGAGTATGTAGGTTGCCGAGCGGGCACTTGGATTATGTAGGTTCCCTATCGGGCACTTGGACTATGTAGGTTAACTAGCGGGCACTTGGACTGTCTAGGTTACCTAGCGGGCACTTGGATGATCTAGGTTAACGAACGGGCACTTGGACTATATAGGTTACCTAGCTGCCCCTTGGACTATCTAGGTTAGCTAACAGGCACTTGGACTATCTAGATTCCCTAGCAGGCACTTGTACTATCTAGGTTACCTAGCTGGCACTTAGATTATGTAGGTTAAATAGCGGGCACTTGGAATATGTAGGTTAACTAGCGGACACTTGCACTATGTAGGTTAACTAGGGGGCCCATGGACTATGTAGGTTTACTAGCGGGCCCTTGGACTATCTAGGTTCCCTAAAGGGCACTTAGACTATCTAGGTTACCGAACGGGCACTTGGACTATCTAGGTTACCTAGCGGGCACTTGGACTATATAGGCTAACTAGGGGGCCCTTGGACGATCTAGGTTACCTAGCGGGTACTTCAACTATCTAGTTTAACTAGGGGGCACTTGCACTATCTAGGTTACCTAGCGGGCACTTGGACTATGTATGTTCCCTAGCGGGCACTTGGACTATCTACGTTACCTAGCGGGCACTTGTACTATGTACGTTACCTAGCGGGCACTTGGACTATGTACGTTTCCTAGCGGGTACTTGGACTAGATAAGTTCCCTAGCGGGCACTTGGTCTATCTAGGTTAACTAGCGGGCACTGGGACTATCTAGGTTAACTAGCGAGCACTTGGACTATCTAGGTTAACTAGCGGGCATTTGGAATATTAGGGCCCCTAGCGGGCATTTGGACTATATTGGTTACCTAGCGGGCACTTGGACTATGTAGGTTAACGAACGGGCACTTGGACTATGTGGGTAACCTAGTGGTCACTTGAACTGTCTAGGTTACCTAGCGGGCACTTAGACTATGTAGGTTAACTAGCGGGCACTTGGACTATCTAGGTTAACTAGCGGGCCCTGGGACGATGTAGGTTAACTAGCGGGCCCTTGCACTATGTAGGCTAACTAGCGTGCCCATGGATTATGTAGGTTTACTAGCAGGCACTTGGACTATCTAGGTTAACTAGCGGGCACTTGGACTATGTAGTTTCCCTAGCGGGCCTTTGGACTATTTAGGTTACCTAGCGGGCACTTGGAATATGTAGGTTACCTAGCGGGCACTTGGAATATCTAGGTTACCTAGCAGGCACTTTGACTATCTAGGTTAACTAACGGGCACTTGGACTATGTAGGTTGCCTAGCGGGCACTTGGATTATGTAGGTTCCCTATAGGGCACTTGGACTTTGTAGGTTAACTAGCGGGCACTTGGACTGTCTAGGTTACCTAGTGGGCACTTGGATTATCTCGGTTAACGAACGGGCACTTGGATTATCTAGGTTAACGAACGGGCATTTGGACTATGTAGGTTACCTAGCCGCCACATGGACTATCTAGGTTAGCTAACAGGCACTTGGACTATCCAGGTTCCCTAGCGGGCACTTGTACTACCTAGGTTACCTAGCTGGCACTTTGACAATGTAGGTCAACTAGCGGGCCCTTGGACTATCTAGGTGAGCCAACGGGACTTAGATTATGTAGGTTAACTAGCGGGAACTTGGAATATGTAGGTTAACTAGCGGGCCCATGGACTATGTAGGTTTACTAGCGGGCCCTTGGACTATCTAGGTTCCCTAAAGGGCACGTGGACTATCTAGGTTCCCTAAAGCGCACTTGGACTATCTAGGTTACCTAGCGGGCACTTGGACTATGTAGGCTAACTAGGGGGCCCTTTGATGATCTAGGTTACGTAGCGGGTACTTGAACTATCTAGGTTACCTAGCAGGCACTTGGACTATGTACGTTCCCTAGCGGGCATTTGGACTATCTATGTTAACTAGCGGGCACTTGGAATATGTAGCTTGACTAGCGGACACTTGCACTATGTAGGTTACCTAGCAGGCACTTGGACTATCTAAGTTAACTAGCGGGCACTTGGACTATCTAGGATATCTAGCGTGCACTTGGACTATATAGGTTCCTTAGCGGGCACTTGGACTATCTAGGTTGCCTAGCGGGCACTTGGACGATATAGGTTAACGAGCGTGCCCTTGGAATATCTAGGTTACGTAGCGGGCACTTGGTATATAGGTTAACTAGCGGGCACTTGGACTATGTAGGTTAACTAGAGGACACTTGGACTATCTAGGTTAACTAGTGGGCCCTTGGACTATGTAGGTTAACTAGCGGGCACTTGGGCAATCTAGGTTAACTAGCGGTCACTTGGAAGATCTAGGTTAACTAGCGGGCACTTGGACTATCAAAGTGAACAAGTGAGCCCTTGGACTATGTAGGTTAAGTAGCGGGCCCTTGGACTATCTAGGTTACCTAGCGGGCACTTGGACTATATAGGTTACCTAGCGGGCACTTGGACTATGTAGGTTACCTAGTGGGGACTTGGACTATCTACGTTAACGAATGGGCACTTGGAATATGCAGGTAACCTAGCGGGCACTTGGACTGTCTAGGTTACCTAGCGGGCACTTGGACTTCTAGGTTAACGAACGGGCTCTTGGACTATGTAGGTTGCCTAGCGGGCACTTGGACTATCTAGGTTAGGTAACGGGCACTTGGACTATCTAGGTTACCTAGAGGCAACATGGACAATGTAAGTTACCTAGCGGGCACTTGGACTATCTAGGTTACCTAACGGGCACTTTGACTATCTAGGTTACATAGCGGGCACTTGGACTATGTAGGTTAACTAGAGAGCACTTATACTCTAGGATATCTAGCGGACACTTGGACTATCTAGGTTACCTAGCGGGCCCTTGGACTATGTAGGTTTCCTAGCGGGCACTTGGACTATCTAGGTTAACGAATGGGCACTTGGACTATGTAGGTAACCTAGCGGGCACTTGGACAGTCTAGGTTACCTAGCGGGCACTTGGACTATCTAGGTTAACGAACGGGCACTTGGACAATGTAGGTTACCTAGCGGGCACTTGGACTATGTAGGATCCCTATCAGATATTTGGACTACTTAGGTTACCTAGCGGGCACTAGGACTATCTAGGTTAGCTAGCGGGCACTTGGACTATCTAGGTCAACTAGTGGGCCATGTACTATGTAGGTTAACTAGCGAGCATTGGACTATCTAGGTTAACTAGCGGACCTTGGACTATGTAGGTTAACTAGCGGGCCATTGGACTATGTAGGTTAACTAGAGGGCCCTTGGACGATCTAGGTTAACTAGAGGGCACTTGGACTATCTAGGTTAACTAGCAGGCACTTGGATGATCAATGTTAACTAGCGGGCACTTGGACTATCTAGGTTAACTAGCAGGCACTTGGACTATGTAGTTTCCCTAGCGGGCATTTGGACTATTTAGGTTACCATTGGGAACTTGCCCTATGTAGGTTACCTAGCGGGCACTTGGACTATCTAGGTTACCTAGCAGGCACTTTGACTATCTAGGTTAACTAACCGGCACCTGGAGTATGTAGGTTGCCGAGCGGGCACTTGGATTATGTAGCTTCCCTATCGGGCACTTGGACTATGTAGGTTAACTAGCGGGCACTTGGACTGTCTAGGTTACCTAGCGGGCACTTGGATGATCTAGGTTAACGAACGGGCACTTGGACTATATAGGTTACCTAGCTGCCCCTTGGACTATCTAGGTTAGCTAACAGGCACTTGGACTATCTAGATTCCCTAGCAGGCACTTGTACTATCTAGGTTACCTAGCTGGCACTTAGATTATGTAGGTTAAATAGCGGGCACTTGGAATATGTAGGTTAACTAGCGGACACTTGCACTATGTAGGTTAACTAGGGGGCCCATGGACTATGTAGGTTTACTAGCGGGCCCTTGGACTATCTAGGTTCCCTAAAGGGCACTTAGACTATCTAGGTTACCGAACGGGCACTTGGACTATCTAGGTTACCTAGCGGGCACTTGGACAATATAGGCTAACTAGGGGGCCCTTGGACGATCTAGGTTACCTAGCGGGTACTTCAACTATCTAGTTTAACAAGGGGGCACTTGCACTATCTAGGTTACCTAGCGGGCACTTGGACTATGTATGTTCCCTAGCGGGCACTTGAACTATCTACGTTACCTAGCGGGCACTTGTACTATGTACGTTACCTAGCGGGCACTTGGACTATGTACGTTTCCTAGCGTGTACTTGGACTAGATAAGTTCCCTAGCGGGCACTTGGTCTATCTAGGTTAACTAGCGGGCACTGGGACTATCTAGGTTAACTAGCGAGCACTTGGACTATCTAGGTTAACTAGCGGGCATTTGGAATATTAGGGCCCCTAGCGGGCATTTGGACTATATTGGTTACCTAGCGGGCACTTGGACTATGTAGGTTAACGAACGGGCACTTGGACTATCTAGGTTACCTAGAGGCAACATGGACAATGTAAGTTACCTAGCGGGCACTTGGACTATCTAGGTTACCTAACGGGCACTTTGACAATCTAGGTTACATAGCGGGCACTTGGACTATGTAGGTTAACTAGAGAGCACTTATACTCTAGGATATCTAGCGGACACTTGGACTATCTAGGTTACCTAGCGGGCCCTTGGACTATGTAGGTTTCCTAGCGGGCACTTGGACTATCTAGGTTAACGAATGGGCACTTGGACTATGTAGGTAACCTAGCGGGCACTTGGACAGTCTAGGTTACCTAGCGGGCACTTGGACTATCTAGGTTAACGAACGGGCACTTGGACAATGTAGGTTACCTAGCGGGCACTTGGACTATGTAGGATCCCTATCAGATATTTGGACTACTTAGGTTACCTAGCGGGCACTAGGACTATCTAGGTTAGCTAGCGGGCACTTGGACTATCTAGGTCAACTAGTGGGCCATGTACTATGTAGGTTAACTAGCGAGCATTGGACTATCTAGGTTAACTAGCGGACCTTGGACTATGTAGGTTAACTAGCGGGCCATTGGACTATGTAGGTTAACTAGAGGGCCCTTGGACGATCTAGGTTAACTAGAGGGCACTTGGACTATCTAGGTTAACTAGCAGGCACTTGGATGATCAATGTTAACTAGCGGGCACTTGGACTATCTAGGTTAACTAGCAGGCACTTGGACTATGTAGTTTCCCTAGCGGGCATTTGGACTATTTAGGTTACCATTGGGAACTTGCCCTATGTAGGTTACCTAGCGGGCACTTGGACTATCTAGGTTACCTAGCAGGCACTTTGACTATCTAGGTTAACTAACCGGCACCTGGAGTATGTAGGTTGCCGAGCGGGCACTTGGATTATGTAGGTTCCCTATCGGGCACTTGGACTATGTAGGTTAACTAGCGGGCACTTGGACTGTCTAGGTTACCTAGCGGGCACTTGGATGATCTAGGTTAACGAACGGGCACTTGGACTATATAGGTTACCTAGCTGCCCCTTGGACTATCTAGGTTAGCTAACAGGCACTTGGACTATCTAGATTCCCTAGCAGGCACTTGTACTATCTAGGTTACCTAGCTGGCACTTAGATTATGTAGGTTAAATAGCGGGCACTTGGAATATGTAGGTTAACTAGCGGACACTTGCACTATGTAGGTTAACTAGGGGGCCCATGGACTATGTAGGTTTACTAGCGGGCCCTTGGACTATCTAGGTTCCCTAAAGGGCACTTAGACTATCTAGGTTACCGAACGGGCACTTGGACTATCTAGGTTACCTAGCGGGCACTTGGACTATATAGGCTAACTAGGGGGCCCTTGGACGATCTAGGTTACCTAGCGGGTACTTCAACTATCTAGTTTAACTAGGGGGCACTTGCACTATCTAGGTTACCTAGCGGGCACTTGGACTATGTATGTTCCCTAGCGGGCACTTGGACTATCTACGTTACCTAGCGGGCACTTGTACTATGTACGTTACCTAGCGGGCACTTGGACTATGTACGTTTCCTAGCGGGTACTTGGACTAGATAAGTTCCCTAGCGGGCACTTGGTCTATCTAGGTTAACTAGCGGGCACTGGGACTATCTAGGTTAACTAGCGAGCACTTGGACTATCTAGGTTAACTAGCGGGCATTTGGAATATTAGGGCCCCTAGCGGGCATTTGGACTATATTGGTTACCTAGCGGGCACTTGGACTATGTAGGTTAACGAACGGGCACTTGGACTATGTGGGTAACCTAGTGGTCACTTGAACTGTCTAGGTTACCTAGCGGGCACTTAGACTATGTAGGTTAACTAGCGGGCACTTGGACTATCTAGGTTAACTAGCGGGCCCTGGGATGATGTAAGTTAACTAGCGGGCCCTTGCACTATGTAGGCTAACTAGCGTGCCCATGGATTATGTAGGTTTACTAGCAGGCACTTGGACTATCTAGGTTAACTAGCGGGCACTTGGACTATGTAGTTTCCCTAGCGGGCCTTTGGACTATTTAGGTTACCTAGCGGGCACTTGGAATATGTAGGTTACCTAGCGGGCACTTGGAATATCTAGGTTACCTAGCAGGCACTTTGACTATCTAGGTTAACTAACGGGCACTTGGACTATGTAGGTTGCCTAGCGGGCACTTGGATTATGTAGGTTCCCTATAGGGCACTTGGACTTTGTAGGTTAACTAGCGGGCACTTGGACTGTCTAGGTTACCTAGTGGGCACTTGGATTATCTCGGTTAACGAACGGGCACTTGGATTATCTAGGTTAACGAACGGGCATTTGGACTATGTAGGTTACCTAGCCGCCACATGGACTATCTAGGTTAGCTAACAGGCACTTGGACTATCCAGGTTCCCTAGCGGGCACTTGTACTACCTAGGTTACCTAGCTGGCACTTTGACAATGTAGGTCAACTAGCGGGCCCTTGGACTATCTAGGTGAGCCAACGGGACTTAGATTATGTAGGTTAACTAGCGGGAACTTGGAATATGTAGGTTAACTAGCGGGCCCATGGACTATGTAGGTTTACTAGCGGGCCCTTGGACTATCTAGGTTCCCTAAAGGGCACGTGGACTATCTAGGTTCCCTAAAGCGCACTTGGACTATCTAGGTTACCTAGCGGGCACTTGGACTATGTAGGCTAACTAGGGGGCCCTTTGATGATCTAGGTTACGTAGCGGGTACTTGAATTATCTAGGTTACCTAGCAGGCACTTGGACTATGTACGTTCCCTAGCGGGCATTTGGACTATCTATGTTAACTAGCGGGCACTTGGAATATGTAGCTTGACTAGCGGACACTTGCACTATGTAGGTTACCTAGCAGGCACTTGGACTATCTAAGTTAACTAGCGGGCACTTGGACTATCTAGGATATCTAGCGTGCACTTGGACTATATAGGTTCCTTAGCGGGCACTTGGACTATCTAGGTTGCCTAGCGGGCACTTGGACGATATAGGTTAACGAGCGTGCCCTTGGAATATCTAGGTTACGTAGCGGGCACTTGGTATATAGGTTAACTAGCGGGCACTTGGACTATGTAGGTTAACTAGAGGACACTTGGACTATCTAGGTTAACTAGTGGGCCCTTGGACTATGTAGGTTAACTAGCGGGCACTTGGGCAATCTAGGTTAACTAGCGGTCACTTGGAAGATCTAGGTTAACTAGCGGGCACTTGGACTATCAAAGTGAACAAGTGAGCCCTTGGACTATGTAGGTTAAGTAGCGGGCCCTTGGACTATCTAGGTTACCTAGCGGGCACTTGGACTATATAGGTTACCTAGCGGGCACTTGGACTATGTAGGTTACCTAGTGGGGACTTGGACTATCTACGTTAACGAATGGGCACTTGGAATATGCAGGTAACCTAGCGGGCACTTGGACTGTCTAGGTTACCTAGCGGGCACTTGGACTTCTAGGTTAACGAACGGGCTCTTGGACTATGTAGGTTGCCTAGCGGGCACTTGGACTATCTAGGTTAGGTAACGGGCACTTGGACTATCTAGGTTACCTAGAGGCAACATGGACAATGTAAGTTACCTAGCGGGCACTTGGACTATCTAGGTTACCTAACGGGCACTTTGACTATCTAGGTTACATAGCGGGCACTTGGACTATGTAGGTTAACTAGAGAGCACTTATACTCTAGGATATCTAGCGGACACTTGGACTATCTAGGTTACCTAGCGGGCCCTTGGACTATGTAGGTTTCCTAGCGGGCACTTGGACTATCTAGGTTAACGAATGGGCACTTGGACTATGTAGGTAACCTAGCGGGCACTTGGACAGTCTAGGTTACCTAGCGGGCACTTGGACTATCTAGGTTAACGAACGGGCACTTGGACAATGTAGGTTACCTAGCGGGCACTTGGACTATGTAGGATACCTATCAGATATTTGGACTACTTAGGTTACCTAGCGGGCACTAGGACTATCTAGGTTAGCTAGCGGGCACTTGGACTATCTAGGTCAACTAGTGGGCCATGTACTATGTAGGTTAACTAGCGAGCATTGGACTATCTAGGTTAACTAGCGGACCTTGGACTATGTAGGTTAACTAGCGGGCCTTTGGACTATGTAGGTTAACTAGAGGGCACTTGGACGATCTAGGTTAACTAGAGGGCACTTGGACTATCTAGGTTAACTAGCAGGCACTTGGATGATCAATGTTAACTAGCGGGCACTTGGACTATCTAGGTTAACTAGCAGGCACTTGGACTATGTAGTTTCCCTAGCGGGCATTTGGACTATTTAGGTTACCATTGGGAACTTGCCCTAGGTAGGTTACCTAGCGGGCACTTGGACTATCTAGGTTACCTAGCAGGCACTTTGACTATCTAGGTTAACTAACCGGCACCTGGAGTATGTAGGTTGCCGGGCGGGCACTTGGATTATGTAGGTTCCCTATCGGGCACTTGGACTATGTAGGTTAACTAGCGGGCACTTGGACTGTCTAGGTTACCTAGCGGGCACTTGGATGATCTAGGTTAACGAACGGGCACTTGGACTATATAGGTTACCTAGCTGCCCCTTGGACTATCTAGGTTAGCTAACAGGCACTTGGACTATCTAGATTCCCTAGCAGGCACTTGTACTATCTAGGTTACCTAGCTGGCACTTAGATTATGTAGGTTAAATAGCGGGCACTTGGAATATGTAGGTTAACTAGCGGACACTTGCACTATGTAGGTTAACTAGGGGGCCCATGGACTATGTAGGTTTACTAGCGGGCCCTTGGACTATCTAGGTTCCCTAAAGGGCACTTAGACTATCTAGGTTACCTAGCGGGCACTTGGACTATATAGGCTAACTAGGGGGCCCTTGGACGATCTAGGTTACCTAGCGGGTACTTCAACTATCTAGTTTAACTAGGGGGCACTTGCACTATCTAGGTTACCTAGCGGGCACTTGGACTATGTATGTTCCCTAGCGGGCACTTGGACTATCTACGTTACCTAGCGGGCACTTGTACTATGTACGTTACCTAGCGGGCACTTGGACTATGTACGTTTCCTAGCGGGTACTTGGACTAGATAAGTTCCCTAGCGGGCACTTGGTCTATCTAGGTTAACTAGCGGGCACTGGGACTATCTAGGTTAACTAGCGAGCACTTGGACTATCTAGGTTAACTAGCGGGCATTTGGAATATTAGGGCCCCTAGCGGGCATTTGGACTATATTGGTTACCTAGCGGGCACTTGGACTATGTAGGTTAACGAACGGGCACTTGGACTATGTGGGTAACCTAGTGGTCACTTGAACTGTCTAGGTTACCTAGCGGGCACTTAGACTATGTAGGTTAACTAGCGGGCACTTGGACTATCTAGGTTAACTAGCGGGCCCTGGGACGATGTAGGTTAACTAGCGGGCCCTTGCACTATGTAGGCTAACTAGCGTGCCCATGGATTATGTAGGTTTACTAGCAGGCACTTGGACTATCTAGGTTAACTAGCGGGCACTTGGACTATGTAGTTTCCCTAGCGGGCCTTTGGACTATTTAGGTTACCATTGGGAACTTGCCCTAGGTAGGTTACCTAGCGGGCACTTGGACTATCTAGGTTACCTAGCAGGCACTTTGACTATCTAGGTTAACTAACCGGCACCTGGAGTATGTAGGTTGCCGGGCGGGCACTTGGATTATGTAGGTTCCCTATCGGGCACTTGGACTATGTAGGTTAACTAGCGGGCACTTGGACTGTCTAGGTTACCTAGCGGGCACTTGGATGATCTAGGTTAACGAACGGGCACTTGGACTATATAGGTTACCTAGCTGCCCCTTGGACTATCTAGGTTAGCTAACAGGCACTTGGACTATCTAGATTCCCTAGCAGGCACTTGTACTATCTAGGTTACCTAGCTGGCACTTAGATTATGTAGGTTAAATAGCGGGCACTTGGAATATGTAGGTTAACTAGCGGACACTTGCACTATGTAGGTTAACTAGGGGGCCCATGGACTATGTAGGTTTACTAGCGGGCCCTTGGACTATCTAGGTTCCCTAAAGGGCACTTAGACTATCTAGGTTACCGAACGGGCACTTGGACTATCTAGGTTACCTAGCGGGCACTTGGACTATATAGGCTAACTAGGGGGCCCTTGGACGATCTAGGTTACCTAGCGGGTACTTCAACTATCTAGTTTAACTAGGGGGCACTTGCACTATCTAGGTTACCTAGCGGGCACTTGGACTATGTATGTTCCCTAGCGGGCACTTGGACTATCTACGTTACCTAGCGGGCACTTGTACTATGTACGTTACCTAGCGGGCACTTGGACTATGTACGTTTCCTAGCGGGTACTTGGACTAGATAAGTTCCCTAGCGGGCACTTGGTCTATCTAGGTTAACTAGCGGGCACTGGGACTATCTAGGTTAACTAGCGAGCACTTGGACTATCTAGGTTAACTAGCGGGCATTTGGAATATTAGGGCCCCTAGCGGGCATTTGGACTATATTGGTTACCTAGCGGGCACTTGGACTATGTAGGTTAACGAACGGGCACTTGGACTATGTGGGTAACCTAGTGGTCACTTGAACTGTCTAGGTTACCTAGCGGGCACTTGGACTATCTAGGATATCTAGCGTGCACTTGGACTATATAGGTTCCTTAGCGGGCACTTGGACTGTCTAGGTTACCTAATGGGCACTTGGATTATCTCGGTTAACGAACGGGCACTTGGATTATCTAGGTTAACGAACGGGCATTTGGACTATGTAGGTTACCTAGCCGCCACATGGACTATCTAGGTTAGCTAACAGGCACTTGGACTATCCAGGTTCCCTAGCGGGCACTTGTACTACCTAGGTTACCTAGCTGGAACTTTGACAATGTAGGTCAACTAGCGGGCCCTTGGACTATCTAGGTGAGCCAACGGGACTTAGATTATGTAGGTTAACTAGCGGGAACTTGGAATATGTAGGTTAACTAGCGGGCCCATGGACTATGTAGGTTTACTAGCGGGCCCTTGGACTATCTAGGTTCCCTAAAGGGCACGTGGACTATCTAGGTTCCCTAAAGCGCACTTGGACTATCTAGGTTACCTAGCGGGCACTTGGACTATGTAGGCTAACTAGGGGGCCCTTTGATGATCTAGGTTACGTAGCGGGTACTTGAACTATCTAGGTTACCTAGCAGGCACTTGGACTATGTACGTTCCCTAGCGGGCATTTGGACTATCTATGTTAACTAGCGGGCACTTGGAATATGTAGCTTGACTAGCGGACACTTGCACTATGTAGGTTACCTAGCAGGCACTTGGACTATCTAAGTTAACTAGCGGGCACTTGGACTATCTAGGATATCTAGCGTGCACTTGGACTATATAGGTTCCTTAGCGGGCACTTGGACTATCTAGGTTGCCTAGCGGGCACTTGGACGATATAGGTTAACGAGCGTGCCCTTGGAATATCTAGGTTACGTAGCGGGCACTTGGTATATAGGTTAACTAGCGGGCACTTGGACTATGTAGGTTAACTAGAGGACACTTGGACTATCTAGGTTAACTAGTGGGCCCTTGGACTATGTAGGTTAACTAGCGGGCACTTGGGCAATCTAGGTTAACTAGCGGTCACTTGGAAGATCTAGGTTAACTAGCGGGCACTTGGACTATCAAAGTGAACAAGTGAGCCCTTGGACTATGTAGGTTAAGTAGCGGGCCCTTGGACTATCTAGGTTACCTAGCGGGCACTTGGACTATATAGGTTACCTAGCGGGCACTTGGACTATGTAGGTTACCTAGTGGGGACTTGGACTATCTACGTTAACGAATGGGCACTTGGAATATGCAGGTAACCTAGCGGGCACTTGGACTGTCTAGGTTACCTAGCGGGCACTTGGACTTCTAGGTTAACGAACGGGCTCTTGGACTATGTAGGTTGCCTAGCGGGCACTTGGACTATCTAGGTTAGGTAACGGGCACTTGGACTATCTAGGTTACCTAGAGGCAACTTGGACAATGTAAGTTACCTAGCGGGCACTTGGACTATCTAGGTTACCTAACGGGCACTTTGACTATCTAGGTTACATAGCGGGCACTTGGACTATGTAGGTTAACTAGAGAGCACTAATACTCTAGGATATCTAGCGGACACTTGGACTATCTAGGTTACCTAGCGGGCCCTTGGACTATGTAGGTTTCCTAGCGGGCACTTGGACAGTCTAGGTTACCTAGCGGGGACTTGGACTATCTAGGTTAACGAACGGGCACTTGGACAATGTAGGTTACCTAGCGGGCACTTGGACTATGTAGGATCCCTATCAGATATTTGGACTACTTAGGTTACCTAGCGGGCACTAGGACTATCTAGGTTAGCTAGCGGGCACTTGGACTATCTAGGTCAACTAGTGGGCCATGTACTATGTAGGTTAACTAGCGAGCATTGGACTATCTAGGTTAACTAGCGGACCTTGGACTATGTAGGTTAACTAGCGGGCCTTTGGACTATGTAGGTTAACTAGAGGGCACTTGGACGATCTAGGTTAACTAGAGGGCACTTGGACTATCTAGGTTAACTAGCAGGCACTTGGATGATCAATGTTAACTAGCGGGCACTTGGACTATCTAGGTTAACTAGCAGGCACTTGGACTATGTAGTTTCCCTAGCGGGCATTTGGACTATTTAGGTTACCATTGGGAACTTGCCCTATGTAGGTTACCTAGCGGGCACTTGGACTATCTAGGTTACCTAGCAGGCACTTTGACTATCTAGGTTAACTAACCGGCACCTGGAGTATGTAGGTTGCCGAGCGGGCACTTGGATTATGTAGGTTCCCTATCGGGCACTTGGACTATGTAGGTTAACTAGCGGGCACTTGGACTGTCTAGGTTACCTAGCGGGCACTTGGATGATCTAGGTTAACGAACGGGCACTTGGACTATATAGGTTACCTAGCTGCCCCTTGGACTATCTAGGTTAGCTAACAGGCACTTGGACTATCTAGATTCCCTAGCAGGCACTTGTACTATCTAGGTTACCTAGCTGGCACTTAGATTATGTAGGTTAAATAGCGGGCACTTGGAATATGTAGGTTAACTAGCGGACACTTGCACTATGTAGGTTAACTAGGGGGCCCATGGACTATGTAGGTTTACTAGCGGGCCCTTGGACTATCTAGGTTCCCTAAATGGCACTTAGACTATCTAGGTTACCGAACGGGCACTTGGACTATCTAGGTTACCTAGCGGGCACTTGGACTATATAGGCTAACTAGGGGGCCCTTGGACGATCTAGGTTACCTAGCGGGTACTTCAACTATCTAGTATAACTAGGGGGCACTTGCACTATCTAGGTTACCTAGCGGGCACTTGGACTATGTAGGTTACCTAGCGGGCACTTGGACTATCTAGGTTCCCTAGCGGGCACTTGGACGATGTACATTCCCTAGCGGGCACTTGGATTATCTACGTTACCTAGCGGGCACTTGTACTATGTACGTTACCTAGCGGGCACTTGGACTATGTACGTTTCCTAGCGGGTACTTGGACTAGATAGGTTCCCTAGCGGGCACTTGGTCTATCTAGGTTAACTAGCGGGCACTGGGACTATCTAGGTTAACTAGCGAGCACTTGGACTATCTAGGTTAACTAGCGGGCATTTGGAATATTAGGGCCCCTAGCGGGCATTTGGACTATATTGGTTACCTAGCGGGCACTTGGACTATGTAGGTTAACGAACGGGCACTTGGACTATGTGGGTAACCTAGTGGTCACTTGAACTGTCTAGGTTACCTAGCGGGCACTTAGACTATGTAGGTTAACTAGCGGGCACTTGGACTATCTAGGTTAACTAGCGGGCCCTGGGACGATGTAGGTTAACTAGCGGGCCCTTGCACGATGTAGGCTAACTAGCGTGCCCATGGATTATGTAGGTTTACTAGCAGGCACTTGGACTATCTAGGTTAACTAGCGGGCACTTGGACTATGTAGGTTCCCTAGCGGGCCTTTGGACTATTTAGGTTACCTAGCGGGCACTTGGAATATGTAGGTTACCTAGCGGGCACTTGGAATATCTAGGTTACCTAGCAGGCACTTTGACTATCTAGGTTAACTAACGGGCACTTGGACTATGTAGGTTGCCTAGCGGGCACTTGGATTATGTAGGTTCCCTATAGGGCACTTGGACTTTGTAGGTTAACTAGCGGGCACTTGGACTGTCTAGGTTACCTAGTGGGCACTTGGATTATCTCGGTTAATGAACGGGCACTTGGATTATCTAGGTTAACGAACGGGCACTTGGACTATGTAGGTTACCTAGCCGCCACATGGACTATCTAGGTTAGCTAACAGGCACTTGGACTATCCAGGTTCCCTAGCGGGCACTTGTACTACCTAGGTTACCTAGCTGGCACTTTGACAATGTAGGTCAACTAGCGGGCCCTTGGACTATCTAGGTGAGCCAACGGGACTTAGATTATGTAGGTTAACTAGCGGGAACTTGGAATATGTAGGTTAACTAGCGGGCCCATGGACTATGTAGGTTTACTAGCGGGCCCTTGGACTATCTAGGTTCCCTAAAGGGCATGTGGACTATCTAGGTTCCCTAAAGCGCACTTGGACTATCTAGGTTACCTAGCGGGCACTTGGACTATGTAGGCTAACTAGGGGGCCCTTTGATGATCTAGGTTACGTAGCGGGTACTTGAACTATCTAGGTTACCTAGCAGGCACTTGGACTATGTACGTTCCCTAGCGGGCATTTGGACTATCTATGTTAACTAGTGGGCACTTGGAATATGTACCTTAACTAGCGGACACTTGCACTATGTAGGTTACCTAGCAGGCACTTGGACTATCTAGGTTAACTAGCGGGCACTTGGACTATCTAGGATATCTAGCGTGCACTTGGACTATGTAGGTTCCTTAGCGGGCACTTGGACTATCTAGGTTGCCTAGCGGGCACTTGGACGATATAGGTTAACGAGCGTGCCCTTGGAATATCTAGGTTACATAGCGGGCACTTGGTATATAGGTTAACTAGCGGGCACTTGGACTATGTAGGTTAACTAGAGGACACTTGGACTATCTAGGTTAACTAGTGGGCCCTTGGACTATGTAGGTTAACTAGCGGGCACTTGGGCAATCTAGGTTAACTAGCGGTCACTTGGAAGATCTAGGTTAACTAGCGGGCACTTGGACTATCAAAGTGAACAAGTGAGCCCTTGGACTATGTAGGTTAACTAGCGGGCCCTTTGACTATCTTGGTTACCTAGCGGGCACTTGGACTATATAGGTTACCTAGCGGGCACTTGGACTACGTAAGTTACCTAGTGGGCACTTGGACTATCTACGTTAACGAATGGGCACTTGGAATATGCAGGTAACCTAGCGGGCACTTGGACTGTCTAGGTTACCTAGCGGGCACTTGGACTTCTAGGTTAACGAACGGGCTCTTGGACTATGTAGGTTGCCTAGCGGGCACTTGGACTATCTAGGTTAGGTAACGGGCACTTGGACTATCTAGGTTACCTAGCGGGAACTTGGACAATGTAAGTTACCTAGCGGGCACTTGGACTATCTAGGTTACCTAACGGGCACTTTGACTATCTAGGTTACATAGCGGGCACTTGGACTATGTAGGTTAACTAGAGGGCACTTGGACGATCTATGTTAACTAGAGGGCACTTGGACTATCTAGGTTAACTAGCAGGCACTTGGATGATCAATGTTAACTAGCGGGCACTTGGACTATCTAGGTTAACTAGCAGGCACTTGGACTATGTAGTTTCCCTAGCGGGCATTTGGACTATTTAGGTTACCATTGGGAACTTGCCCTATGTAGGTTACCTAGCGGGCACTTGGACTATCTAGGTTACCTAGCAGGCACTTTGACTATCTAGGTTAACTAACCGGCACCTGGAGTATGTAGGTTGCCGAGCGGGCACTTGGATTATGTAGGTTCCCTATCGGGCACTTGGACTATGTAGGTTAACTAGCGGGCACTTGGACTGTCTAGGTTACCTAGCGGGCACTTGGATGATCTAGGTTAACGAACGGGCACTTGGACTATATAGGTTACCTAGCTGCCCCTTGGACTATCTAGGTTAGCTAACAGGCACTTGGACTATCTAGATTCCCTAGCAGGCACTTGTACTATCTAGGTTACCTAGCTGGCACTTAGATTATGTAGGTTAAATAGCGGGCACTTGGAATATGTAGGTTAACTAGCGGACACTTGCACTATGTAGGTTAACTAGGGGGCCCATGGACTATGTAGGTTTACTAGCGGGCCCTTGGACTATCTAGGTTCCCTAAATGGCACTTAGACTATCTAGGTTACCGAACGGGCACTTGGACTATCTAGGTTACCTAGCGGGCACTTGGACTATATAGGCTAACTAGGGGGCCCTTGGACGATCTAGGTTACCTAGCGGGTACTTCAACTATCTAGTTTAACTATGGGGCACTTGCACTATCTAGGTTACCTAGCGGGCACTTGGACTATGTATGTTCCCTAGCGGGCACTTGGACTATCTAGGTTCCCTAGCGGGCACTTGGACTATGTACATTCCCTAGCGGGCACTTGGATTATCTACGTTACCTAGCGGGCACTTGTACTATGTACGTTACCTAGCGGGCACTTGGACTATGTACGTTTCCTAGCGGGTACTTGGACTAGATAGGTTCCCTAGCGGGCACTTGGTCTATCTAGGTTAACTAGCGGGCACTGGGACTATCTAGGTTAACTAGCGAGCACTTGGACTATCTAGGTTAACTAGCGGGCATTTGGAATATTAGGGCCCCTAGCGGGCATTTGGACTATATTGGTTACCTAGCGGGCACTTGGACTATGTAGGTTAACGAACGGGCACTTGGACTATGTGGGTAACCTAGTGGTCACTTGAACTGTCTAGGTTACCTAGCGGGCACTTAGACTATGTAGGTTAACTAGCGGGCACTTGGACTATCTAGGTTAACTAGCGGGCCCTGGGACGATGTAGGTTAACTAGCGGGCCCTTGCACTATGTAGGCTAACTAGCGTGCCCATGGATTATGTAGGTTTACTAGCAGGCACTTGGACTATCTAGGTTAACTAGCGGGCACTTGGACTATGTAGGTTCCCTAGCGGGCCTTTGGACTATTTAGGTTACCTAGCGGGCACTTGGAATATGTAGGTTACCTAGCGGGCACTTGGAATATCTAGGTTACCTAGCAGGCACTTTGACTATCTAGGTTAACTAACGGGCACTTGGACTATGTAGGTTGCCTAGCGGGCACTTGGATTATGTAGGTTCCCTATAGGGCACTTGGACTTTGTAGGTTAACTAGCGGGCACTTGGACTGTCTAGGTTACCTAGTGGGCACTTGGATTATCTCGGTTAATGAACGGGCACTTGGACTATGTAGGTTACCTAGCCGCCACATGGACTATCTAGGTTAGCTAACAGGCACTTGGACTATCCAGGTTCCCTAGCGGGCACTTGTACTACCTAGGTTACCTAGCTGGCACTTTGACAATGTAGGTCAACTAGCGGGCCCTTGGACTATCTAGGTGAGCCAACGGGACTTAGATTATGTAGGTTAACTAGCGGGAACTTGGAATATGTAGGTTAACTAGCAGGCCCATGGACTATGTAGGTTTACTAGCGGGCCCTTGGACTATCTAGGTTCCCTAAAGGGTATGTGGACTATCTAGGTTCCCTAAAGCGCACTTGGACTATCTAGGTTACCTAGCGGGCACTTGGACTATGTAGGCTAACTAGGGGGCCCTTTGATGATCTAGGTTACGTAGCGGGTACTTGAACTATCTAGGTTACCTAGCAGGCACTTGGACTATGTACGTTCCCTAGCGGGCATTTGGACTATCTATGTTAACTAGTGGGCACTTGGAATATGTAGCTTAACTAGCGGACACTTGCACTATGTAGGTTACCTAGCAGGCACTTGGACTATCTAGGTTAACTAGCGGGCACTTGGACTATCTAGGATATCTAGCGTGCACTTGGACTATGTAGGTTCCTTAGCGGGCACTTGGACTATCTAGGTTGCCTAGCGGGCACTTGGACGATATAGGTTAACGAGCGTGCCCTTGGAATATCTAGGTTACATAGCGGGCACTTGGTATATAGGTTAACTAGCGGGCACTTGGACTATGTAGGTTAACTAGAGGACACTTGGACTATCTAGGTTAACTAGTGGGCCCTTGGACTATGTAGGTTAACTAGCGGGCACTTGGGCAATCTAGGTTAACTAGCGGTCCCTTGGAAGATCTAGGTTAACTAGCGGGCACTTGGACTATCAAAGTGAACAAGTGAGCCCTTGGACTATGTAGGTTAACTAGCGGGCCCTTGGACTATCTAGGTTACCTAGCGGGCACTTGGACTATATAGGTTACCTAGCGGGCACTTGGACTACGTAAGTTACCTAGTGGGCACTTGGACTATCTACGTTAACGAATGGGCACTTGGAATATGCAGGTAACCTAGCGGGCACTTGGACTGTCTAGGTTACCTAGCGGGCACTTGGACTTCTAGGTTAACGAACGGGCTCTTGGACTATGTAGGTTGCCTAGCGGGCACTTGGACTATCTAGGTTAGGTAACGGGCACTTGGACTATCTAGGTTACCTAGCGGGAACTTGGACAATGTAAGTTACCTAGCGGGCACTTGGACTATCTAGGTTACCTAACGGGCACTTTGACTATCTAGGTTACATAGCGGGCACTTGGACTATGTAGGTTAACTAGAGGGCACTTGGACGATCTAGGTTAACTAGAGGGCACTTGGACTATCTAGGTTAACTAGCAGGCACTTGGATGATCAATGTTAACTAGCGGGCACTTGGACTATCTAGGTTAACTAGCAGGCACTTGGACTATGTAGTTTCCCTAGCGGGCATTTGGACTATTTAGGTTACCATTGGGAACTTGCCCTATGTAGGTTACCTAGCGGGCACTTGGACTATCTAGGTTACCTAGCAGGCACTTTGACTATCTAGGTTAACTAACCGGCACCTGGAGTATGTAGGTTGCCGAGCGGGCACTTGGATTATGTAGGTTCCCTATCGGGCACTTGGACTATGTAGGTTAACTAGCGGGCACTTGGACTGTCTAGGTTACCTAGCGGGCACTTGGATGATCTAGGTTAACGAACGGGCACTTGGACTATATAGGTTACCTAGCTGCCCCTTGGACTATCTAGGTTAGCTAACAGGCACTTGGACTATCTAGATTCCCTAGCAGGCACTTGTACTATCTAGGTTACCTAGCTGGCACTTAGATTATGTAGGTTAAATAGCGGGCACTTGGAATATGTAGGTTAACTAGCGGACACTTGCACTATGTAGGTTAACTAGGGGGCCCATGGACTATGTAGGTTTACTAGCGGGCCCTTGGACTATCTAGGTTCCCTAAATGGCACTTAGACTATCTAGGTTACCGAACGGGCACTTGGACTATCTAGGTTACCTAGCGGGCACTTGGACTATATAGGCTAACTAGGGGGCCCTTGGACGATCTAGGTTACCTAGCGGGTACTTCAACTATCTAGTTTAACTATGGGGCACTTGCACTATCTAGGTTACCTAGCGGGCACTTGGACTATGTATGTTCCCTAGCGGGCACTTGGACTATCTAGGTTCCCTAGCGGGCACTTGGACTATGTACATTCCCTAGCGGGCACTTGGATTATCTACGTTACCTAGCGGGCACTTGTACTATGTACGTTACCTAGCGGGCACTTGGACTATGTACGTTTCCTAGCGGGTACTTGGACTAGATAGGTTCCCTAGCGGGCACTTGGTCTATCTAGGTTAACTAGCGGGCACTGGGACTATCTAGGTTAACTAGCGAGCACTTGGACTATCTAGGTTAACTAGCGGGCATTTGGAATATTAGGGCCCCTAGCGGGCATTTGGACTATATTGGTTACCTAGCGGGCACTTGGACTATGTAGGTTAACGAACGGGCACTTGGACTATGTGGGTAACCTAGTGGTCACTTGAACTGTCTAGGTTACCTAGCGGGCACTTAGACTATGTAGGTTAACTAGCGGGCACTTGGACTATCTAGGTTAACTAGCGGGCCCTGGGACGATGTAGGTTAACTAGCGGGCCCTTGCACTATGTAGGCTAACTAGCGTGCCCATGGATTATGTAGGTTTACTAGCAGGCACTTGGACTATCTAGGTTAACTAGCGGGCACTTGGACTATGTAGGTTCCCTAGCGGGCCTTTGGACTATTTAGGTTACCTAGCGGGCACTTGGAATATGTAGGTTACCTAGCGGGCACTTGGAATATCTAGGTTACCTAGCAGGCACTTTGACTATCTAGGTTAACTAACGGGCACTTGGACTATGTAGGTTGCCTAGCGGGCACTTGGATTATGTAGGTTCCCTATAGGGCACTTGGACTTTGTAGGTTAACTAGCGGGCACTTGGACTGTCTAGGTTACCTAGTGGGCACTTGGATTATCTCGGTTAATGAACGGGCACTTGGACTATGTAGGTTACCTAGCCGCCACATGGACTATCTAGGTTAGCTAACAGGCACTTGGACTATCCAGGTTCCCTAGCGGGCACTTGTACTACCTAGGTTACCTAGCTGGCACTTTGACAATGTAGGTCAACTAGCGGGCCCTTGGACTATCTAGGTGAGCCAACGGGACTTAGATTATGTAGGTTAACTAGCGGGAACTTGGAATATGTAGGTTAACTAGCAGGCCCATGGACTATGTAGGTTTACTAGCGGGCCCTTGGACTATCTAGGTTCCCTAAAGGGTATGTGGACTATCTAGGTTCCCTAAAGCGCACTTGGACTATCTAGGTTACCTAGCGGGCACTTGGACTATGTAGGCTAACTAGGGGGCCCTTTGATGATCTAGGTTACGTAGCGGGTACTTGAACTATCTAGGTTACCTAGCAGGCACTTGGACTATGTACGTTCCCTAGCGGGCATTTGGACTATCTATGTTAACTAGTGGGCACTTGGAATATGTAGCTTAACTAGCGGACACTTGCACTATGTAGGTTACCTAGCAGGCACTTGGACTATCTAGGTTAACTAGCGGGCACTTGGACTATCTAGGATATCTAGCGTGCACTTGGACTATGTAGGTTCCTTAGCGGGCACTTGGACTATCTAGGTTGCCTAGCGGGCACTTGGACGATATAGGTTAACGAGCGTGCCCTTGGAATATCTAGGTTACATAGCGGGCACTTGGTATATAGGTTAACTAGCGGGCACTTGGACTATGTAGGTTAACTAGAGGACACTTGGACTATCTAGGTTAACTAGTGGGCCCTTGGACTATGTAGGTTAACTAGCGGGCACTTGGGCAATCTAGGTTAACTAGCGGTCCCTTGGAAGATCTAGGTTAACTAGCGGGCACTTGGACTATCAAAGTGAACAAGTGAGCCCTTGGACTATGTAGGTTAACTAGCGGGCCCTTGGACTATCTAGGTTACCTAGCGGGCACTTGGACTATATAGGTTACCTAGCGGGCACTTGGACTACGTAAGTTACCTAGTGGGCACTTGGACTATCTACGTTAACGAATGGGCACTTGGAATATGCAGGTAACCTAGCGGGCACTTGGACTGTCTAGGTTACCTAGCGGGCACTTGGACTTCTAGGTTAACGAAGGGGCTCTTGGACTATGTAGGTTGCCTAGCGGGCACTTGGACTTTCTAGGTTAGGTAACGGGCACTTGGACTATCTAGGTTACCTAGCGGGAACTTGGACAATGTAAGTTACCTAGCGGGCACTTGGACTATCTAGGTTACCTAACGGGCACTTTGACTATCTAGGTTACATAGCGGGCACTTGGACTATGTAGGTTAACTAGAGGGCACTTGGACGATCTAGGTTAACTAGAGGGCACTTGGACTATCTAGGTTAACTAGCAGGCACTTGGATGATCAATGTTAACTAGCGGGCACTTGGACTATCTAGGTTAACTAGCAGGCACTTGGACTATGTAGTTTCCCTAGCGGGCATTTGGACTATTTAGGTTACCATTGGGAACTTGCCCTATGTAGGTTACCTAGCGGGCACTTGGACTATCTAGGTTACCTAGCAGGCACTTTGACTATCTAGGTTAACTAACCGGCACCTGGAGTATGTAGGTTGCCGAGCGGGCACTTGGATTATGTAGGTTCCCTATCGGGCACTTGGACTATGTAGGTTAACTAGCGGGCACTTGGACTGTCTAGGTTACCTAGCGGGCACTTGGATGATCTAGGTTAACGAACGGGCACTTGGACTATATAGGTTACCTAGCTGCCCCTTGGACTATCTAGGTTAGCTAACAGGCACTTGGACTATCTAGATTCCCTAGCAGGCACTTGTACTATCTAGGTTACCTAGCTGGCACTTAGATTATGTAGGTTAAATAGCGGGCACTTGGAATATGTAGGTTAACTAGCGGACACTTGCACTATGTAGGTTAACTAGGGGGCCCATGGACTATGTAGGTTTACTAGCGGGCCCTTGGACTATCTAGGTTCCCTAAATGGCACTTAGACTATCTAGGTTACCGAACGGGCACTTGGACTATCTAGGTTACCTAGCGGGCACTTGGACTATATAGGCTAACTAGGGGGCCCTTGGACGATCTAGGTTACCTAGCGGGTACTTCAACTATCTAGTTTAACTATGGGGCACTTGCACTATCTAGGTTACCTAGCGGGCACTTGGACTATGTATGTTCCCTAGCGGGCACTTGGACTATCTAGGTTCCCTAGCGGGCACTTGGACTATGTACATTCCCTAGCGGGCACTTGGATTATCTACGTTACCTAGCGGGCACTTGTACTATGTACGTTACCTAGCGGGCACTTGGACTATGTACGTTTCCTAGCGGGTACTTGGACTAGATAGGTTCCCTAGCGGGCACTTGGTCTATCTAGGTTAACTAGCGGGCACTGGGACTATCTAGGTTAACTAGCGAGCACTTGGACTATCTAGGTTAACTAGCGGGCATTTGGAATATTAGGGCCCCTAGCGGGCATTTGGACTATATTGGTTACCTAGCGGGCACTTGGACTATGTAGGTTAACGAACGGGCACTTGGACTATGTGGGTAACCTAGTGGTCACTTGAACTGTCTAGGTTACCTAGCGGGCACTTAGACTATGTAGGTTAACTAGCGGGCACTTGGACTATCTAGGTTAACTAGCGGGCCCTGGGACGATGTAGGTTAACTAGCGGGCCCTTGCACTATGTAGGCTAACTAGCGTGCCCATGGATTATGTAGGTTTACTAGCAGGCACTTGGACTATCTAGGTTAACTAGCGGGCACTTGGACTATGTAGGTTCCCTAGCGGGCCTTTGGACTATTTAGGTTACCTAGCGGGCACTTGGAATATGTAGGTTACCTAGCGGGCACTTGGAATATCTAGGTTACCTAGCAGGCACTTTGACTATCTAGGTTAACTAACGGGCACTTGGACTATGTAGGTTGCCTAGCGGGCACTTGGATTATGTAGGTTCCCTATAGGGCACTTGGACTTTGTAGGTTAACTAGCGGGCACTTGGACTGTCTAGGTTACCTAGTGGGCACTTGGATTATCTCGGTTAATGAACGGGCACTTGGACTATGTAGGTTACCTAGCCGCCACATGGACTATCTAGGTTAGCTAACAGGCACTTGGACTATCCAGGTTCCCTAGCGGGCACTTGTACTACCTAGGTTACCTAGCTGGCACTTTGACAATGTAGGTCAACTAGCGGGCCCTTGGACTATCTAGGTGAGCCAACGGGACTTAGATTATGTAGGTTAACTAGCGGGAACTTGGAATATGTAGGTTAACTAGCAGGCCCATGGACTATGTAGGTTTACTAGCGGGCCCTTGGACTATCTAGGTTCCCTAAAGGGTATGTGGACTATCTAGGTTCCCTAAAGCGCACTTGGACTATCTAGGTTACCTAGCGGGCACTTGGACTATGTAGGCTAACTAGGGGGCCCTTTGATGATCTAGGTTACGTAGCGGGTACTTGAACTATCTAGGTTACCTAGCAGGCACTTGGACTATGTACGTTCCCTAGCGGGCATTTGGACTATCTATGTTAACTAGTGGGCACTTGGAATATGTAGCTTAACTAGCGGACACTTGCACTATGTAGGTTACCTAGCAGGCACTTGGACTATCTAGGTTAACTAGCGGGCACTTGGACTATCTAGGATATCTAGCGTGCACTTGGACTATGTAGGTTCCTTAGCGGGCACTTGGACTATCTAGGTTGCCTAGCGGGCACTTGGACAATATAGGTTAACGAGCGTGCCCTTGGAATATCTAGGTTACATAGCGGGCACTTGGTATATAGGTTAACTAGCGGGCACTTGGACTATGTAGGTTAACTAGAGGACACTTGGACTATCTAGGTTAACTAGTGGGCCCTTGGACTATGTAGGTTAACTAGCGGGCACTTGGGCAATCTAGGTTAACTAGCGGTCCCTTGGAAGATCTAGGTTAACTAGCGGGCACTTGGACTATCAAAGTGAACAAGTGAGCCCTTGGACTATGTAGGTTAACTAGCGGGCCCTTGGACTATCTAGGTTACCTAGCGGGCACTTGGACTATATAGGTTACCTAGCGGGCACTTGGACTACGTAAGTTACCTAGTGGGCACTTGGACTATCTACGTTAACGAATGGGCACTTGGAATATGCAGGTAACCTAGCGGGCACTTGGACTGTCTAGGTTACCTAGCGGGCACTAGGACTTCTAGGTTAACGAACGGGCTCTTGGACTATGTAGGTTGCCTAGCGGGCACTTGGACTATCTAGGTTAGGTAACGGGCACTTGGACTATCTAGGTTACCTAGCGGGAACTTGGACAATGTAAGTTACCTAGCGGGCACTTGGACTATCTAGGTTACCTAACGGGCACTTTGACTATCTAGGTTACATAGCGGGCACTTGGACTATGTAGGTTAACTAGAGGGCACTTGGACGATCTAGGTTAACTAGAGGGCACTTGGACTATCTAGGTTAACTAGCAGGCACTTGGATGATCAATGTTAACTAGCGGGCACTTGGACTATCTAGGTTAACTAGCAGGCACTTGGACTATGTAGTTTCCCTAGCGGGCATTTGGACTATTTAGGTTACCATTGGGAACTTGCCCTATGTAGGTTACCTAGCGGGCACTTGGACTATCTAGGTTACCTAGCAGGCACTTTGACTATCTAGGTTAACTAACCGGCACCTGGAGTATGTAGGTTGCCGAGCGGGCACTTGGATTATGTAGGTTCCCTATCGGGCACTTGGACTATGTAGGTTAACTAGCGGGCACTTGGACTGTCTAGGTTACCTAGCGGGCACTTGGATGATCTAGGTTAACGAACGGGCACTTGGACTATATAGGTTACCTAGCTGCCCCTTGGACTATCTAGGTTAGCTAACAGGCACTTGGACTATCTAGATTCCCTAGCAGGCACTTGTACTATCTAGGTTACCTAGCTGGCACTTAGATTATGTAGGTTAAATAGCGGGCACTTGGAATATGTAGGTTAACTAGCGGACACTTGCACTATGTAGGTTAACTAGGGGGCCCATGGACTATGTAGGTTTACTAGCGGGCCCTTGGACTATCTAGGTTCCCTAAATGGCACTTAGACTATCTAGGTTACCGAACGGGCACTTGGACTATCTAGGTTACCTAGCGGGCACTTGGACTATATAGGCTAACTAGGGGGCCCTTGGACGATCTAGGTTACCTAGCGGGTACTTCAACTATCTAGTTTAACTATGGGGCACTTGCACTATCTAGGTTACCTAGCGGGCACTTGGACTATGTAGGTTCCCTAGCGGGCACTTGGACTATCTAGGTTCCCTAGCGGGCACTTGGACTATGTACATTCCCTAGCGGGCACTTGGATTATCTACGTTACCTAGCGGGCACTTGTACTATGTACGTTACCTAGCGGGCACTTGGACTATGTACGTTTCCTAGCGGGTACTTGGACTAGATAGGTTCCCTAGCGGGCACTTGGTCTATCTAGGTTAACTAGCGGGCACTGGGACTATCTAGGTTAACTAGCGAGCACTTGGACTATCTAGGTTAACTAGCGGGCATTTGGAATATTAGGGCCCCTAGCGGGCATTTGGACTATATTGGTTACCTAGCGGGCACTTGGACTATGTAGGTTAACGAACGGGCACTTGGACTATGTGGGTAACCTAGTGGTCACTTGAACTGTCTAGGTTACCTAGCGGGCACTTAGACTATGTAGGTTAACTAGCGGGCACTTGGACTATCTAGGTTAACTAGCGGGCCCTGGGACGATGTAGGTTAACTAGCGGGCCCTTGCACTATGTAGGCTAACTAGCGTGCCCATGGATTATGTAGGTTTACTAGCAGGCACTTGGACTATCTAGGTTAACTAGCGGGCACTTGGACTATGTAGGTTCCCTAGCGGGCCTTTGGACTATTTAGGTTACCTAGCGGGCACTTGGAATATGTAGGTTACCTAGCGGGCACTTGGAATATCTAGGTTACCTAGCAGGCACTTTGACTATCTAGGTTAACTAACGGGCACTTGGACTATGTAGGTTGCCTAGCGGGCACTTGGATTATGTAGGTTCCCTATAGGGCACTTGGACTTTGTAGGTTAACTAGCGGGCACTTGGACTGTCTAGGTTACCTAGTGGGCACTTGGATTATCTCGGTTAATGAACGGGCACTTGGACTATGTAGGTTACCTAGCCGCCACATGGACTATCTAGGTTAGCTAACAGGCACTTGGACTATCCAGGTTCCCTAGCGGGCACTTGTACTACCTAGGTTACCTAGCTGGCACTTTGACAATGTAGGTCAACTAGCGGGCCCTTGGACTATCTAGGTGAGCCAACGGGACTTAGATTATGTAGGTTAACTAGCGGGAACTTGGAATATGTAGGTTAACTAGCGGGCCCATGGACTATGTAGGTTTACTAGCGGGCCCTTGGACTATCTAGGTTCCCTAAAGGGCATGTGGACTATCTAGGTTCCCTAAAGCGCACTTGGACTATCTAGGTTACCTAGCGGGCACTTGGACTATGTAGGCTAACTAGGGGGCCCTTTGATGATCTAGGTTACGTAGCGGGTACTTGAACTATCTAGGTTACCTAGCAGGCACTTGGACTATGTACGTTCCCTAGCGGGCATTTGGACTATCTATGTTAACTAGTGGGCACTTGGAATATGTTGCTTAACTAGCGGACACTTGCACTATGTAGGTTACCTAGCAGGCACTTGGACTATCTAGGTTAACTAGCGGGCACTTGGACTATCTAGGATATCTAGCGTGCACTTGGACTATGTAGGTTCCTTAGCGGGCACTTGGACTATCTAGGTTGCCTAGCGGGCACTTGGACGATATAGGTTAACGAGCGTGCCCTTGGAATATCTAGGTTACATAGCGGGCACTTGGTATATAGGTTAACTAGCGGGCACTTGGACTATGTAGGTTAACTAGAGGACACTTGGACTATCTAGGTTAACTAGTGGGCCCTTGGACTATGTAGGTTAACTAGCGGGCACTTGGGCAATCTAGGTTAACTAGCGGTCCCTTGGAAGATCTAGGTTAACTAGCGGGCACTTGGACTATCAAAGTGAACAAGTGAGCCCTTGGACTATGTAGGTTAACTAGCGGGCCCTTGGACTATCTAGGTTACCTAGCGGGCACTTGGACTATATAGGTTACCTAGCGGGCACTTGGACTACGTAAGTTACCTAGTGGGCACTTGGACTATCTACGTTAACGAATGGGCACTTGGAATATGCAGGTAACCTAGCGGGCACTTGGACTGTCTAGGTTACCTAGCGGGCACTTGGACTTCTAGGTTAACGAACGGGCTCTTGGACTATGTAGGTTGCCTAGCGGGCACTTGGACTATCTAGGTTAGGTAACGGGCACTTGGACTATCTAGGTTACCTAGCGGGAACTTGGACAATGTAAGTTACCTAGCGGGCACTTGGACTATCTAGGTTACCTAACGGGCACTTTGACTATCTAGGTTACATAGCGGGCACTTGGACTATGTAGGTTAACTAGAGGGCACTTGGACGATCTAGGTTAACTAGAGGGCACTTGGACTATCTAGGTTAACTAGCAGGCACTTGGATGATCAATGTTAACTAGCGGGCACTTGGACTATCTAGGTTAACTAGCAGGCACTTGGACTATGTAGTTTCCCTAGCGGGCATTTGGACTATTTAGGTTACCATTGGGAACTTGCCCTATGTAGGTTACCTAGCGGGCACTTGGACTATCTAGGTTACCTAGCAGGCACTTTGACTATCTAGGTTAACTAACCGGCACCTGGAGTATGTAGGTTGCCGAGCGGGCACTTGGATTATGTAGGTTCCCTATCGGGCACTTGGACTATGTAGGTTAACTAGCGGGCACTTGGACTGTCTAGGTTACCTAGCGGGCACTTGGATGATCTAGGTTAACGAACGGGCACTTGGACTATATAGGTTACCTAGCTGCCCCTTGGACTATCTAGGTTAGCTAACAGGCACTTGGACTATCTAGATTCCCTAGCAGGCACTTGTACTATCTAGGTTACCTAGCTGGCACTTAGATTATGTAGGTTAAATAGCGGGCACTTGGAATATGTAGGTTAACTAGCGGACACTTGCACTATGTAGGTTAACTAGGGGGCCCATGGACTATGTAGGTTTACTAGCGGGCCCTTGGACTATCTAGGTTCCCTAAATGGCACTTAGACTATCTAGGTTACCGAACGGGCACTTGGACTATCTAGGTTACCTAGCGGGCACTTGGACTATATATGCTAACTAGGGGGCCCTTGGACGATCTAGGTTACCTAGCGGGTACTTCAACTATCTAGTTTAACTATGGGGCACTTGCACTATCTAGGTTACCTAGCGGGCACTTGGACTATGTAGGTTCCCTAGCGGGCACTTGGACTATCTAGGTTCCCTAGCGGGCACTTGGACTATGTACATTCCCTAGCGGGCACTTGGATTATCTACGTTACCTAGCGGGCACTTGTACTATGTACGTTACCTAGCGGGCACTTGGACTATGTACGTTTCCTAGCGGGTACTTGGACTAGATAGGTTCCCTAGCGGGCACTTGGTCTATCTAGGTTAACTAGCGGGCACTGGGACTATCTAGGTTAACTAGCGAGCACTTGGACTATCTAGGTTAACTAGCGGGCATTTGGAATATTAGGGCCCCTAGCGGGCATTTGGACTATATTGGTTACCTAGCGGGCACTTGGACTATGTAGGTTAACGAACGGGTACTTGGACTATGTGGGTAACCTAGTGGTCACTTGAACTGTCTAGGTTACTTAGCGGGCACTTAGACTATGTAGGTTAACTAGCGGGCACTTGGACTATCTAGGTTAACTAGCGGGCCCTGGGACGATGTAGGTTAACTAGCGGGCCCTTGCACTATGTAGGCTAACTAGCGTGCCCATGGATTATGTAGGTTTACTAGCAGGCACTTGGACTATCTAGGTTAACTAGCGGGCACTTGGACTATGTAGGTTCCCTAGCGGGCCTTTGGACTATTTAGGTTACCTAGCGGGCACTTGGAATATGTAGGTTACCTAGCGGGCACTTGGAATATCTAGGTTACCTAGCAGGCACTTTGACTATCTAGGTTAACTAACGGGCACTTGGACTATGTAGGTTGCCTAGCGGGCACTTGGATTATGTAGGTTCCCTATAGGGCACTTGGACTTTGTAGGTTAACTAGCGGGCACTTGGACTGTCTAGGTTACCTAGTGGGCACTTGGATTATCTCGGTTAATGAACGGGCACTTGGATTATCTAGGTTAACGAACGGGCACTTGGACTATGTAGGTTACCTAGCCGCCACATGGACTATCTAGGTTAGCTAAGAGGCACTTGGACTATCCAGGTTCCCTAGCGGGCACTTGTACTACCTAGGTTACCTAGCTGGCACTTTGACAATGTAGGTCAACTAGCGGGCCCTTGGACTATCTAGGTGAGCCAACGGGACTTAGATTATGTAGGTTAACTAGCGGGAACTTGGAATATATAGGTTAACTAGCGGGCCCATGGACTATGTAGGTTTACTAGCGGGCCCTTGGACTATCTAGGTTCCCTAAAGGGTATGTGGACTATCTAGGTTCCCTAAAGCGCACTTGGACTATCTAGGTTACCTAGCGGGCACTTGGACTATGTAGGCTAACTAGGGGGCCCTTTGATGATCTAGGTTACGTAGCGGGTACTTGAACTATCTAGGTTACCTAGCAGGCACTTGGACTATGTACGTTCCCTAGCGGGCATTTGGACTATCTATGTTAACTAGTGGGCACTTGGAATATGTAGCTTAACTAGCGGACACTTGCACTATGTAGGTTACCTAGCAGGCACTTGGACTATCTAAGTTAACTAGCGGGCACTTGGACTATCTAGGATATCTAGCGTGCACTTGGACTATATAGGTTCCTTAGCGGGCACTTGGACTATCTAGGTTGCCTAGCGGGCACTTGGACTATCTAGGATATCTAGCGTGCACTTGGACTATGTAGGTTCCTTAGCGGGCACTTGGCTATCTAGGTTGCCTAGCGGGCACTTGGACGATATAGGTTAACGAGCGTGCCCTTGGAATATCTAGGTTACATAGCAGGCACTTGGTATATAGGTTAACTAGCGGGCACTTGGACTATGTAGGTTAACTAGAGGACACTTGGACTATCTAGGTTAACTAGTGGGCCCTTGGACTATGTAGGTTAACTAGCGGGCACTTGGGCAATCTAGGTTAACTAGCGGTCCCTTGGAAGATCTAGGTTAACTAGCGGGCACTTGGACTATCAAAGTGAACAAGTGAGCCCTTGGACTATGTAGGTTAACTAGCGGGACCTTGGACTATCTAGGTTACCTAGCGGGCACTTGGACTATATAGGTTACCTAGCGGGCACTTGGACTACGTAAGTTACCTAGTGGGCACTTGGACTATCTACGTTAACGAATGGGCACTTGGAATATGCAGGTAACCTAGCGGGCACTTGGACTGTCTAGGTTACCTAGCGGGCACTTGGACTTCTAGGTTAACGAACGGGCTCTTGGACTATGTAGGTTGCCTAGCGGGCACTTGGACTATCTAGGTTAGGTAACGGGCACTTGGACTATCTAGGTTACCTAGCGGGAACTTGGACAATGTAAGTTACCTAGCGGGCACTTGGACTATCTAGGTTACCTAACGGGCACTTTGACTATCTAGGTTACATAGCGGGCACTTGGACTATGTAGGTTAACTAGCGAGCACTTGGACTCTAGGTTATCTAGCGGACACTTGGACTATCTAGGTTACCTAGCGTGCCCTTGGACTATGTAGGTTTCCTAGCGGGCACTTGGACTATCTAGGTTAAGGAACGGGCACTTGGACTATGTAGGTAACCTAGCGGGCACTTGGACAGTCTAGGTTACCTAGGGGGCACTTGGACTATGTAGGATCCCTATTGGATATTTGGACTACTTAGGTTACCTAGCGGGCACTTGGATTATCTAGGTTAGCTAGCGGGCACTTGGACTATCTAGGTCAACTAGTGGGCCCTTGTACTATGTAGGTTAACTAGCGAGCACTTGGACTATCTAGGTAAACTAGCAGACCTTGGACTATGTAGGTTAACTAGCGGGCACTTGGACGATCTAGGTTAACTAGAGGGCACTTGGACTATCTAGGTTAACTAGCAGGCACTTGGATGATCAATGTTCACTAGCGGGCACTTGGACTATCTAGGTTAACTAGCAGGCACATGGACTATGTAGTTTCCCTAGCGGGCATTTGGACTATTTAGGTTTCCATTGGGAACTTGCCCTATGTAGGTTACCTAGTGGGCACTTGGACTATCTAGGTTAACTAACGGGCACATGGACTATCTAGGTTACCTAGCGGGCACTTGTACTATCTAGGATACCTACCAGGCACTTGGACTATGTAGGTCAACTAGCGGGCCCTTGGACTATTTGGTTAGCTAACGGGCACTTAGATTATGTAGGTTAACTAGCGGGCACTTGGAATATGTAGGTTAACTAGCGGGCCCTTGGACTATGTAGGTTTACTTGCGGGCCCTTCGACTATCTAGGTTCCCTAAAGGGCACTTGGACTATCTAGGTTACCGCAAAGGCACTTGGACTATCTAGGTTACCTAGCGGGCACTTGGACTATGTAGGCCAACTAGGGGGCCCTTGGACTATCTAGATTACCTAGCGGGTACTTGAATTATCTAGGTCAACTAGCGGGCACTTCGACTATGTAGGTTAACTTGCGGACATTTGCACTATGTAGGTTACCTAGCAGGCACTTGGACTATCTATGTTAACTAGCGGGCACTTGGACTATATAGGTTAACTAGCGTGCACTTGGACTATGTAGGTTCCTTAGCGGGCACTTGAACTATCTAGGTTGCCTAGCGGGCACTTGCACTATGTAGGTTAAATAGCGTGCCCTTGGACTATCTAGGTTACGTAGCGGGCACTTGGTATATAGGTTAACTAGCGGGCACTTGGACTATATAGGCTAACTAGCGGACACTTACACGATCTAGGTTACCTAGCGGGCACTTGGACTATATAGGTTACCTAGCGGGCACTTGGACTATGTAGGTTACCTAGTGGGCAGTTGGACTATCTACGTTAACGAATGGGCACTTGGAATATACAGGTAACCTAGCGGGCACTTGGACTGTCTAGGTTACCTACCGGGCACTTGGACTTCTAGGTTAACGAACGGGCTCTTGGACTATGTAGGTTACCTAGCGGGCACTTGGACTATCTAGGTTAGGTAACGGGCACTTGGACTATCTAGGTTACCTAGCGGGAACTTGGACAATGTAAGTTACCTAGCGGGCACTTGGACTATGTAGGATGCCTATCGGATATTTGGACTGCTTAGGTTACCTAGCGGGCACTTGGACTATCTAGGTCAACTAGTGGGCCCTTGTACTATGTAGGTTAACTAGCGAGCACTTGGACTATTTAGGTTAACTAGCAGACCTTGGACTACCTAGGTTAACTAGCGGGCACTTGGACGATCTAGGTTAACTAGCAGGCACTTGGATGATCAATGTTAACTAGCGGGCACTTGGACTATCTAGGTTAACTAGCGGGCACTTGGACTATGTAGTTTCCCTAGCGGGCATTTGGACAATTTAGGTTACCATTGGGAACTTGCCCTTTGTAGGTTACCTAGTGGGCACTTGGACTATCTAGGTTAACTAGCGGGCACTTGTACTATCTAGGATACCTACCAGGCACTTGGACTATGTAGGTCAACTAGCGGGCCCTTGGACTATCTAGGTTAGCTAACGGGCACTTAGATTATGTAGGTTAACTAGCGGGCACTTGGAATATGTAGGTTAACTAGCGGGCCCTTGGACTATGTAGGTTTACTTGCGGGCCCTTCGACTATCTAGGTTCCCTAAAGGGCACTTGGACTATCTAGGTTACCGAAAAGGCACTTGGACTATCTAGGTTACCTAGCGGGCACTTGGACTATGTAGGCCAACTAGGGGGCCCTTGGACTATCTAGATTACCTAGCGGGTACTTGAACTATCTAGGTCAACTAGCGGGCACTTCGACTATGTAGGTTAACTAGCGGACACTTGCACTATGTAGGTTACCTAGCAGGCACTTGGACTATCTATGTTAACTAGCGGGCACTTGGACTATATAGGTTAACTAGCGTGCACTTGGACTATGTAGGTTCCTTAGCGGGCACTTGGACTATCTAGGTTGCCTAGCGGGCACTTGCACTATGTAGGTTAACTAGCGTGCCCTTGGACTATCTAGGTTACGTAGCGGGCACTTGGTATATAGGTTAACTAGCGGGCACTTGGACTATATAGGCTAACTAGCGGACACTTGCACGATCTAGGTTAACTAGCGGGCCCTTGCACTATGTAGGTTAACTAGCGGGCCCATGGATTATGTAGGTTTACTAGCAGGCACTTGGACTATCTAGGTTAACTAGCAGGCACTTGGCCTATGTAGTTTCCCTAGCGGGCATTTGGACTATTTAGGTTACCATCGGGAACTTGGACTATGTAGGTTACCTAGCGGGCACTTGGACTATCTAAGTCAACTAGTGGGCCCTTGTACTATGTAGGTTAACTAGCGAGCACTTGGACTATCTAGGTTAACTAGCGGACCTTGGACTATGTAGGTTAACTAGCGGGCCTTTGGACTATGTAGGTTAACTAGCGGGCACCTGGACGATCTAGGTTAACTACAGGGCACTTGGACTATCTAGGTTAACTAGCGGGCACTTGGATGATCAATGTTAACTAGCGGGCACTTGGACTATCTAGGTTAGCTAATGGGCACATGGACTAAGTACGTCCCCTAGTGGGCACTTGGACTATCTAGGTTAACTAACGGGCACTTGGACTATCTAGGTTGCCTAGCGGGCACTTGTACTATCTAGGATACCTAGCTGGCACTTGGACAATATAGGTCAACTAGCGGGCCCTTGGACTATCTAGGTTA
Organism: Tenrec ecaudatus; assembly: GCF_050624435.1. Classification (NCBI taxonomy): domain Eukaryota; kingdom Metazoa; phylum Chordata; class Mammalia; order Afrosoricida; family Tenrecidae; genus Tenrec; species Tenrec ecaudatus. Next base: position 823,947 of record NW_027457673.1, read on the forward strand.
GCTAACGGGCACTTAGATTATGTAGGTTAACTAGCAGGCACTTGGAATATGTAGGTAAACTAGCGGGCCCTTGGACTATGTAGGTTTATTTGCGGGCCCTTCGACTATCTAGGTTCCCTAAAGGGCACTTGGACTATCTAGGTTACCGAAAAGGCACTTGGACTATCTAGATTACCTAGCGGGCACTTGGACTATGTAGGCCAACTAGGGGGCCCTTGGACTATCTAGGTTACCTAGCGGGTACTTGAACTATGTAGGTTACCTAGCGGGCACTTAGACTATGTAGGTTAACTAGTGGACCCTTGCACTAGGTAGGTTACCTAGCAGGCACTTGGACTATCTAGGTTAACTAGCGGGCACTTGGACTATATAGGTTAACTAGCGTGCACTTGGACTATGTAGGTCCCTTAGCGGGCACTTGGACTATCTAGGTTGCCTAGCGGGCACTTGCACTATGTAGGTTAACTAGCGTGCCCTTGGACTATCTAGGTTACGTAGCGTGCACTTGGTATATAGGTTAACTAGCGGGCACTTGGACTATATCGGCTAACTAGCGGACACTTGCACGATCTAGGTTAACTAGCGGGCTCTTGCACTATGTAGGTTAACTAGCGGGCCCATGGATTATGCAGGTTTACTAGCAGGCACTTGGACCTTCTAGGTTAACTAGCGGGCACTTGGACTATGTAGTTTCCCTAGCGGGCATTTGGACTATTTAGGATACCTAGCGGGCACTTGGACTATGTAGGTTACCTAGCGGGCACTTGGACTATCTAGGTTACCTAGCAGGCACTTTGACTATCTAGGTTAACTAACGGGCACTTGGACTATGTAGGTTGCCTAGCGGGCACTTGGATTATGTAGGTTCCCTATCTGGCACTTGCACTGTGTAGGTAAACTAGCGGACACTTGGACTGTCCTGGTTACCTAGCGGGCACTTGGATTATCTAGGTTAACGAACGGGCACTTGGACTATGTAGGTTACCTAGCCGCCACTTGGACTATCTAGGTTACCTAGCAGGCACTTTGACTATCTAGGTTAACTAACGGGCACCTGGAGTATGTAGGTTGCCGAGTAGGCACTTGGATTATGTAGGTTCCCTATCGGGCACTTGGACTATGTAGGTTAACTAGCAGGCACTTGGACTGTCTAGGTTACCGAGCGGGCACTTGGATTGTCTAGGTTAACGAACGGGCACTCGGACTATGTAGGTTACGTAGCCGTCACTTGGACTATCTAGGTTAGCTAACAGGCACTTGGATTATCTAGATTCCCTAGCAGGCACTTGTACTATCTAGGTTACCTAGCTGGCACTTAGATTATGTAGGTTAAATAGCGGGCACTTGCACTATGTAGGTTAACTAGCTGGCCCATGGACTATGTAGGTTTACTAGCGGGCCCTTGGACTATCTAGGTTCCCTAAAGGGCACTTAGACTATCTATGTTACCGAACGGGCACTTGGACTATCTAGGTTACCTAGCGGGCACTTGGACTATGTAGGCTAACTAGGGGGCCCTTGGACGATCTAGGTTACCTAGCGGGTACTTCAACTATCTAGGTTAACTAGCGGGCACTTGCACTATCTAGGTTACCTAGCGGGCATTTGGACTATGTACGTTCCCTAGCGGGCACTTGGACTATCTATGTTAACTAGCGGGCACTTGAAATATGTAGGTTAACTAGTGGACACTTGCACTATGTAGGTTGCCTAGCAGGCACTTGGACTATCTAGGTTAACTAGCGGGCACTTGGACTATCTAGGTTAACTAGCGTGCACTTGGACTATGTAGGTTCCTATTCGGGCACTTGGACTATATAGGTTGCCTAGCGGGCACTTGGACTGTATAAGTTCCCTATCGGGCACTTGGACTATCTATGTTAACTAGCGGGCACTTGGAATATGTAGGTTAACTAGCGGGCACTTGGACTATGTAGGTTAACTAGAGGACACTGGGACTATCTAGGTTAACTAGTGGGCCCTTGGACAATCTAGGTTAACTAGCGGGCACTTGGACGATCTAGGTTAACTAGCGGGCACTTGGACTATGTAGGTTCCTATTCGGGCACTTGGACTATATAGGTTGCCTAGCGGGCACTTGGACTGTATAAGTTCCCTATCGGGCACTTGGACTATCTATGTTAACTAGCGGGCACTTGGAATATGTAGGTTAACTAGCGGGCACTTGGACTATGTAGGTTAACTAGAGGACACTGGGACTATCTAGGTTAACTAGTGGGCCCTTGGACAATCTAGGTTAACTAGCGGGCACTTGGACGATCTAGGTTAACTAGCGGGCACTTAGACTATCTAGGTTACATATCGGGCACTTGGACTATGTAGGTTAACTAGCGAGCACTTGGACTCTAGGTTATCTAGCGGACACTTGGACTATCTAGGTTACCTAGCGGGCCCTTGGTCTATGTAGGTTTCCTAGCGGGCACTTGGACTATCTAGGTTAACGAACGGGCACTTTGACTATGTAGGTAACCTAGCGGTCACTTGGACAGTCTAGGTTACCTAGCGGGCACTTGGACTATCTAGGTTAACGAACGGGCACATGGACAATGTAGGTTACCTAGCGGGCACTTGGACTATGTAGGATCCCTATCGGATATTTGGACTACTTAGGTTACCTAGCGGGCACAGGGACTATCTAGGTTAGCTAGCAAGCACTTGGACTATCTAGGTCAACTAGTGGGCCCTTGTACTATGTAGGTTAACTAGCGAGCACTTGGACTATCTAGGTTAACTAGCGGACCTTGGACTATGTAGGTTAATTAGCTGGCCTTTGGACTATGTAGGTTAACTAGCGGGCACCTGGACGATCTAGGTTAACTACAGGGCACTTGGACTATCTAGGTTAACTAGCGGACACTTGGATGATCAATGTTAACTAGCGTGCACTTGGACTATCTAGGTTAGCTAATGGGCACATGGACTAAGTACGTCCCCTAGTGGACACTTGGACTATCTAGGTTAACTAACGGGCACTTGGACTATCTAGGTTACCTAGCGGGCACTTGTACTATCTAGGATACCTAGCTGGCACTTGGACTATGTAGGTCAACTAGCGGGCCCTTGGACTATCTAGGTTAGCCAACGGGCACTTAGATTATGTAGGTTAACTAGCGGGCACTTGGAATATGTAGGTTAACTAGCGGGCCCTTGGACTATGTAGGTTTACTTGCGGGCCCTTCGACTATCTAGGTTCCCTAAAGGGCACTTGGACTATCTAGGTTACCGAAAAGGCACTTGGACTATGTAGGTTACCTAGCGGGCACTTGGACTATGTAGGCCAACTAGGGGGCCCTTGGACTATCTAGGTTACCTAGCAGGTACTTGAACTATCTAGGTTAACTAGCGGGCACTTGGACTATGTAGGTAAACTAGCGGACACTTGCACTATGTAGGTTACCTAGCAGGCACTTGGACTATCTAGGTTAACTAGCGGGCACTTGGACTATATAGGTTAACTAGCGTGCACTTGGACTATGTAGGTTCCTTAGCGGGCACTTGGACTATCTAGGTTGCCTAGCGGGCACTTGCACTATGTAGGTTAAGTAGCGTGCCCTTGGACTATCTAGGTTACGTAGCGGGCACTTGGTATATAGGTTAACTAGCGGGCACTTGGACTATATCGGCTAACTAGCGGACACTTGCACGATCTAGGTTAACTAGAGGGCCCTTGCACTATGTAGGTTAACTAGCGGGCACTTGGACTATGTAGGTTAATTATCGAGCACTTGGACTCTATGTTACCTAGCGGGCACTTGGACTATCTAGGTTACCTAGCGGGCCTTGGACTATGTAGGTTACCAAGCGGGCACTTGGACTATGTTGGATCCCTATCGGCCATTTGGACTACTTAGGTTACCTAGCTGGCACTTGGACTTTCTAGGTCAACTAGCGGGCCCTTGTACTATGTAGGTTACCTAGCGAGCACTTGGACTATCTAGGTTAACTAGCGGACCTTGGACTACGTAGGTTAACTAGCGGGCCCTTGGACTATGAAGGTTAACTAGAGGGCACTTGGATGATCAATGTTAACTAGCAGGCACTTGGACTATCTAGGTTAGCTAACGGGCACTTGGACTAAGTACGTTCTCTAGTGGGCACTTGGACACTCTAGGTTAACTAACGGGCACTAGAACTATCTAGGTTAACTAGCGGGCACTTGGACTATCTAGGTTACCTAGCTGGCAGTAGTACTATAAAGGTTCCCTATTGGGCACTAGGATTATCTAGGTTACCTAGCGGGCACTTGGAGTATGTAGGTCAACTAGCGGACACTTGGATTTTGTAGGTTCCCTATCGGGCACTTGGACTATGTAGGTTAACTAGAGGGCATTTGGACTATGTAGGTTACCTAGCGGGCACTTGGACTATGTAGGTTACCTAGCGGGCCCTTAGAGTATCTAGGTTACCTAGCGGGCATTTGGACTATGTAGGCTCCCTAGCGGTTATTTAGACTATATAGATTACTTAGCGGGCACTTAGAGTTTGTAGGTTACCTAGCGGGCACTTGGACAATCTACGTTACCTAGCAGGCACTTGAAATATCTACATTACCTAGCGGGTACTTGGAGTATGTAGGTTACCTACCGGGCTGTTGGACTATCTAGGTTACCTAGCGGGCATTTGGGCTATCTAGGTTAACTAACGGGCACTTGGACTATGTAGGTTACCTAGCGGGCCCTTAGACTATCTAGGTTACCTAGCGGGCATTTGGACTATGTAGGCTCCCTAGCGGTTATTTAGACTATATAGATTACTTAGCGGGCACTTAGACTTTGTAGGTTACCTAGCGGGCACTTGGACTATCTACGTTACCTAGCAGGCACTTGAACTATCTACATTACCTAGCGGGTAGTTGGAGTATGTAGGTTACCTACCGGGCTGTTGGACTATCTAGGTTACCTAGCGGGCATTTGGACTATCTAGGTTAACTAACGGGCACTTGGACTATGTAGGTTCCCTAGCGGGCACTTGGACTAATTAGGTTCCCTATCGGGCACTTGGAGAATGTAGGTTAACTAGGGGTCACTAGGACAATGTAGGTTACCTAGCAGGCCCTTGGACTATCTAGGTTACCTAGGAGGAACCTGGACTATGTAGGTTAACTAGTGGGCACTTTGACTATCTAGGTTACCTAGCAGGCACTTGGACTATGTACGTTCCCTAGCAGGCCATTGGACTATTTACGTTACCTAGCGGGCACTTAGACTATGTACGTTACCTAGCGGGCACTTGGACTATGTACGTTTCCTAGCGGGTACTTGGACTAGATAGGTTCCCTAGCGGGCACTTGAACTATCTAGGTTAACTAGAGTGCCCTTGGACTATGTAGGTTAACTAGCGGGCACTTGGATTATCTAGGTTAACTAGCGGGCACTTGGACGATCTAGGTTAAATAGCGGGCACTTGGACTATCTAGGTTAACCAACGGGCACTTGGACTATCTAGATTAACTAGCGGGCCCTTGGACTATCTAGGTTAACTAGCGGGCAATTGGACTATCTAGGTTAACTAGAGTGCCCTTGGACTATTTAGGTTAACTAGCGGGCATTTGGATTATCTAGATTAACTAGCGGGCCCTTGGACTATCTAGGTTTACTAGCGGGCACTTGAACTATCTAGGTTAACTAGCAGGCACTTGGACTATGGAGTTTCCCTAGCAGGCATTTGGATTACTTAGGTTGCCTAGTGGGCACTTGGACTATGTAGGTTACCTAGCAGGCACTTGGACTATGTAGGTTCCCTAGCGGGCACTTGGACTATTTAGGTTACCTAGCAGGCACTTTGACTATCTAGGTTAACTAACGGGCACTTGGACTATGTAGGTTGCCTAGCGAGCACTTGGACTACGTAGGATCCCTAGCGGTCACTTGGACTATGTAGGTTCCCTATCGGGTACTTGGACTATCTAGGTTAACTAGCGGGCACTTGGACTATCTAGGTTATCTAGCACGCACTTGGATTATGAAGGATCCCTAGCGGGCACTTGGACTATCTAGTTTACCTAGCGGGCACTTGTACTATGTAGGTTAACTAGCGGACACTTGCACGATCTAGGTTAACGAGCGGGCCCTTGGACTATGTAGGTTAAATAGCGGGCCCATGGATTATGTAGGTTTACTTGCAGGCACTTGGACTATCTAGGTTAACTAGCAGGCACTTGGACTATGTAGTTTCCCTAGCGGGCATTAGGACTATTTAGGTCACCATTGGGAACTTGGACTATGTAGGTTACCTAGTGGGCACTTGGACTATGTACGTCCCCTAGTGGGCACTTGGACTATCTAGGTTAACTAACGGACACTTGGACTATGTAGTTTCCCTAGCGGGCATTTGGATTATTTAGGTTACCTAGCGGGCCCTTGGACTATGTAGGTTAACTAGAAGGCACTTGGACTATCAAGGTTACCTAGCGGGCTCTTGGACTATGTAGGTTACCACGGGCACTTGGACTATCTAGGTTAACGAACGTGAAATTGGACTATGTAGGTAATCTAGCGGGCACTTGGACTGTCTAGGTTACCTAGCGGGCACTTGGCCTATCTAGGTTAACGATCGGGCACTTGGACTATGTAGGTTAACTAGCGGACACTTCGACTATCTAGGTTAGCTAACGGGCAATTGGACTATCTAGGTTACCTAGCGGGCACTTGGACTATGTAGGTTCCCTAGCGAGCACTTGGACAAGTTAGGTTACCTAGCAGGCACTTTGACTATCTAGGTTAACTAACGGGCACTTGGACTATATAGGTTGCCTAGCGAGCACTTGGACTATGTAGGTTCCCTAGCGGGCACTTGGACTATGTAGGTTCCCTATCGGGTACTTGGACTGTCTAGGTTAACTAGCTGGCAATTGGACTGTCTAGCCTAACTAGTGGACACTTGGACTATGTAGTTTACCTAGCAGGCACTTGAACTATGTAGGTTATCTAGCGGGCACTTGGACTATCTAGGTTACCTAGCGGGCACTTTGACTATCTAGGTTAACTAGGGGGCCCTTGGACTATGTAGGTTAACTAGCGGGAACTTGGACTATCTAGGTTAACTAACGGGTTCTTGGACTATGTAGGTTAACTAGCGGGCACTTGGACTATCTAGGTTAACTAGCTGACCTTGGACTATGTAGGTTAAGTAGCGGGCACTTGGACTATCTAGGTTAACTAGCGGGCACTTGCACAATGCAGGTTCCCTAGCGGACACTTTGACTATGTAGGTTCCCTAGCGGGCACTTGGACTATATAGGTTCCCTATGGGCACTTGGAATATCTAGGTTCCCTAACGGGCACTTGGAATATGTAGGTTCAATATCGGGCATTTGGACTATGTAGGTTCCTCCGCGGGCATTTGGACTGTGTAGGTTCCCTATCGGGCATTGGACTATGTAGGTTAACTAGCAGGAACTTGGACTATCTAGGTTACCTAGCGGGCACTTGGACTATCTAGGTTACCTAGCGGGCACTTGGACTATGTACGTACCCTAGCGGGCACTTGAACTATCTAGGTTAACTAGAGTGCCCTTGGACTATGTAGGTTAACTAGCGGGCACTTGGATTATCTAGGTTAACTAGCGGGCACTTGGACGATCTAGGTTAAATAGCGGGCACTTGGACTATCTAGGTTTACTAGCGGGCACTTGGACTATCTAGATTAACTAGCGGGCCCTTGGACTATCTAGGTTAACTAGAGTGCCCTTGGACTATGTAGGTTAACTAGCGGGCACTTGGATTATCTAGATTAACTAGCGGGCCCTTGGACTATCTAGGTTTACTAGCGGGCACTTGAACTATCTAGGTTAACTAGCGGGCACTTGGACTATGTAGTTTCCCTAGCAGGCATTTGGATTACTTAAGTTACCTAGTGGGCACTTGGACTATGTAGGTTACCTAGCAGGCACTTGGACTATGTAAGTTCCCTAGCGGGCACTTGGACTATTTAGGTTACCTAGCAGGCACTTTGACTATCTAGGTTAACTAATGGGCACTTGGACTATGTAGGTTGCCTAGCGAGCACTTGGACTACGTAGGTTCCCTAGCTGTCACTTGGACTATGTAGGTTCCCTATCGGGTACTTGGACTATGTAGGTTAACTAGCGGACACTTGCACGATCTAGGTTAACTAGCAGGCCCTTGGACTATGTAGGTTAACTAGCGGGCCCATGGATTATGTAGGTTTACTTGCAGGCACTTGGACTATCTAGGTTAACTAGCAGGCACTTGGACTATGTAGTTTCCCTAGGGGGCATTTGGACTATTTAGGTTACCATTGGGAACTTGGACTATGTAGGTTACCTAGCGGGCACTTGGACAATGTACGTCCCCTAGTGGGCACTTGGACTATCTAGGTCAACTAACGGGCACTTGGACTATGTAGTTTCCCTAGCGGGCATTTGGATTATTTAGGTTACCTAGCGGGCACTTGGTCTATGTAGGTTAACTAGAAGGCACTTGGACTATCAAGGATACCTAGCAGGCCCTTGGACTATGTAGGTTACCAGCGGGCACATGGCCTATCTAGGTTAACGAACGTGCACTTGGACTATGTAGGTAACCTAGCAGGCACTTGGACTGTCTAGGTTACCTAGCGGGCACTTGTCCAATCTAGGTTAACTAACGGGCACTTGGACTATGTAGGTTGCCTAGCGAGCACTTGGACTATGTACGTCCCCTAGCGGACACTTGGACTATCTAGCTTAACTAGAGGGCCCTTGGACTATGTAGGTTAACTATCGGGCACTTGGATTATTAGGTTTACCAGCGGGCACTTGGACGATCTAGGTTAACTAGCGGGCACTTGGACAATCTAGATTAACTAGCGGGCCCTTGGACCATCTAGGCTTACTAGCGGGCACTTGGATTATTTAGGTTACCTACTGGGCACTTGGACTATGTAGGTTAACTAGAAGGCACTTGGACTATCAAGGTTACCTAGCGGGCCCTTGGACTATGTAGGTTACCAGCGGGCACTTGGACTATCTTGGTTAACGAACGTGCACTTGGACTATGTAGGTAACCTAGCGGGCACTTGGACTGTCTAGGTTACCTAGCGGGCACTTGGCCTATCTAGGTTAACGAACGGGCTCTTGGACTATGTAGGTTACCTATAGGGCACTTGGACTATGTAGGGTAACTAGAGGGCACTTGGACAATGTAGGATCCCTATCAGACATTTGGACTACTTAGGTTACCTAGCAGGCACTTGGACTATCTAGGTTAACGAACGGGCACTTGGACTATGTAGGTTCCTTAGCGGGCACTTGGACTATTTAGGTTACCTAGCAGGCACTTTGACTATCTAGGTTAACTAACGGGCACTTGGACTATGTAGGCTGCCTACCGAGTACTTGGACTATGTACGTCCCCTAGCGGGCACTTGGACTATCTAGCTTAACTAGAGGGCCCTTGGACTATGTAGGTTAACTATCGGGCACTTGGATTATCTAGGTTTACTATCGGGCACTTGGACGATCTAGGTTAATTAGCGGGCACTTGGACAATCTAGATTAACTAGCGGGCCCTTGGACTATCTAGGCTTAATAGCGGGCACTTGGACTATCTAGGTTAACTAGCGGGCACTTGGACAATGTAGTTTCCCTAGCGGGCATTTGGATTATTTAGGTTACCTAGTGGGCACTTGGACTATGTAGGTTACCTAGCGGGCACTTAGACTATGTAGGTTATCTAGAAGGCACTTGGAATATAAAGGTTACCTAGCGGGCCCTTGGACTATGTAGGTTACCAGCGGGCACGTGGACTATCTAGGTTAACAAAAGTGCACATGGACTATGTAGGTTACCTAGCGGGCACTTGGACTGTCTAGGTTACCTAGCGGGCACATGGACTATCTAGGTCAACTAGCGGGCCCTTGTACTATGTAGGTTAAGTAGCGGGCCCATGGACTATCTAGGTTAACTAACGGACCTTGGACTATGTAGGTTAACCAACGGGAACTTGGACTATTTAGATTAACTAACGGGCACTAGGTCTATCTAGGTTAACTAGCGGGCACTTGGACTATCTAGGTTACCTAGCAGGCAATTGGATTATGAAGGATGCCTAGCGGGCACTTGGACTATCTAGGTTACCTAGCAGGCACGTGGACTATGTAGGTTAATTAGCGGACACTTGCACGATCTAGGTTAACTAGAGGGCCCATGGATTATGTAGGTTTACTAGCAGGCACTTGGACTATCTAGGTTAACTAGCAGGCACTTGGACTATGTAGTTTCCCTAGCGGGCATTTGGACTATTTAGGTTACCATCGGGGAACTTGGACTATGTATGTTACCTAGCGGGCACTTGGACTATGTACGTACCCTAGCGGGCACTTGAACTATCTAGGTTAACTAGTGTGCCCTTGGACTATGTAGGTTAACTAGCGGGCACTTGGATTATCTAGGTTAACTAGCGGGCACTTGGATTATGATGGATCCCTAGCGAGCACTTGGACTATCTAGGTTAACTAGCGGGCACGAGGACTATGTAGGTTAACTAGCGGACACTTGCACGATCTAGGTTAACTAGAGGGCCATTGCAGTATGTAGGTTAACTAGCGGGCCCATGGATTATGTAGGTTTACTAGCGGGCACTTTGACTATCTAGGTTAACTAGCAGACACTTGGACTATGTAGTTTCCCTAGCGGGCATTTGGACTATTTAGGTTACCATCGGGAACTTGGACTATGTAGGTTACCTAGCGGGCACTTGGACTATGTACGTCCCCTAGTGGGCACTTGGACTATCTAGGTTAACTAACGGGCACTTGGACTATGTAGGTTGCCTAGCGGGCACTTGGACTATGTAGGTTAACTAGCGGGCACTAGGACTATGTAGGTTAACTAGCGGGCACTTGGACTATCTAGGTTACCTAGAGGGCACTTGGACTGTCTAGGTAACCTAGACGGCACTTGGACTATCTAGGTTAATGAACGGGCACTTAGACTATGTACGTAACCTAGCGGGCACTTGGACTGTCTAGGTTACCTAGCGGGCACTTTGACTATCTAGGTTAATGAACGGGCACTTGGACTATGAATGTTACCTAGCGGGCACTTGGACTATGTAGGATCCCTATCAGACATTTGGACTATTTAGGTTAACTAGCGGGCACTTGGACTATCTAGGTTAACTAGCGGGCACTTGGACTATATAGGTTAACTAGCGGACCTTGGACTATGTAGGTTAACTAGCGGGCACTTGGACTATATAGGTTAACTAGCGGGCACTTGGATTATCTAGATTAACTAGCAGGCCCTTGGACTATCTAGGTTTACTAGCGGGCACTTGAACTATCTAGGTTAACTAGCGGGCACTTGGACTATGTAGTTTCCCTAGCAGGCATTTGGATTACTTAGGTTACCTAGTGGGCACTTGGACTATGTAGGTTACCTAGCAGGCACTTGGACTATGTAAGTTCCCTAGCGGGCACTTGGACTATTTAGGTTACCTAGCAGGCACTTTGACTATCTAGGTTAACTAATGGGCACTTGGACTATGTAGGTTGCCTAGCGAGCACTTGGACTACGTAGGTTCCCTAGCGGTCACTTGGACTATGTAGGTTCCCTATCGGGTACTTGGACTGTCTAGGTTAACTAGCGGGCACTTGGACTATCTAGGTTATCTAGCACGCACTTGGATAATGAAGGATCCCTAGCGGGCACTTGGACTATCTAGTTTACCTAGCGGGCACATGGACTATGTAGGTTAACTAGCGGACAATTGCACGATATAGGTTAACGAGCGGGCCCTTGGACTATGTAGGTTAACTAGCGGGCCCATGGATTATGTAGGTTTACTTGCAGGCACTTGGACTATCTAGGTTAACTAGCAGGCACTTGGACTATGTAGTTTCCCTAGAGGGCATTTGGACTATTTAGGTTACCATTGGGAACTTGGACTATGTAGGTTACCTAGCGGGCACTTGGACTATGTACGTCCCCTAGTGGGCACTTGGACTATCTAGGTCAACTAACGGGCACTTGGACTATGTAGTTTCCCTAGCGGGCATTTCGATTATTTAGGTTACCTAGCGGGCACTTGGTCTATGTAGGTTAACTAGAAGGCACTTGGACTATCAAGGTTACCTAGCGGGCCCTTGGACTATGTAGGTTACCAGCGGGCACTTGGCCTATCTAGGTTAACGAACGTGCACTTGGACTATGTAGGTAACCTAGCAGGCACTTGGACTGTCTAAGTTACCTAGCGGGCACTTGGCCAATCTAGGTTAACTAACGGGCACTTGGACTATGTAGGTTGCCTAGCGAGCACTTGGACTATGTACGTCCCCTAGCGGGCACTTGGACTATCTAGCTTAACTAGAGGGCCCTTGGACTATGTAGGTTAACTATCGGGCACTTGGATTATGTAGGTTTACCAGCGGGCACTTGGACGATCTAGGTTAACTAGCGGGCACTTGGACAATCTAGATTAACTAGCGGGCCCTTGGACAATCTAGGCTTACTAGCGGGCACTTGGATTATTTAGGTTACCTAGTGGGCACTTGGACTATCTAGGTTTCCTAGCCGGCACTCGGAGTATGTACATACCCTAGCGCGCAATTGGACTATCTAGGTTACCTAGCGGGCACTTGGACTATGTACGTCCCCTAGTGGGCACTTGGACTATCTAGGTTAACTAACGGGCACTTGGACTATGTAGTTTCCCTAGCGGGCATTTGTTTTATTTAGGTTACCTAGTGGGCACTTCGACTATGTAGGTTACCTAGCGGGCACTTGGACTATCTTGGTTAACGAACGTGCACTTGGACTATGTAGGTAACCTAGCGGGCACTTGGACTGTCTAGGTTACCTAGCGGGCACTTGGCCTATCTAGGTTAACGAACGGGCTCTTGGACTATGTAGGTTACCTAGAGGGCACTTGGACTATGTAGGTTAACTAGAGGGCACTTGGACAATGTAGGAACCCTATCAGACATTTGGACTACTTAGGTTACCTAGCAGGCACTTGGACTATCTAGGTTAACGAACGGGCACTTGGACTATGTAGGTTCCTTAGCGGGCACTTGGACTATTTAGGTTACCTAGCAGGCACTTTGACTATCTAGGTTAACTAACGGGCACTTGGACTATGTAGGCTGCCTACCGAGCACTTGGACTATGTACGTCCCCTAGCGGGCACTTGGACTATCTAGCTTAACTAGAGGGCCCTTGGACTATGTAGGTTAACTATCGGGCACTTGGATTATCTAGGTTTACTATCGGGCACTTGGACGATCTAGGTTAATTAGCGGGCACTTGGACAATCTAGATTAACTAGCGGGCCCTTGGACTATCTAGGCTTAATAGCGGGCACTTGGACTATCTAGGTTAACTAGCGGGCACTTGGACAATGTAGTTTCCCTAGCGGGCATTTGGATTATTTAGGTTACCTAGTGGGCACTTGGACTATGTAGGTTACCTAGCGGGCACTTGGACTATGTAGGTTATCTAGAAGGCACTTGGAATATAAAGGTTACCTAGCGGGCCCTTGGACTATGTAGGTTACCAGCGGGCACGTGGACTATCTAGGTTAACAAAAGTGCACATGGACTATGTAGGTTACCTAGCGGGCACTTGGACTGTCTAGGTTACCTAGCGGGCACATGGACTATCTAGGTCAACTAGCGGGCCCTTGTACTATGTAGGTTAAGTAGCGGGCCCATGGACTATCTAGGTTAACTAACGGACCTTGGACTATGTAGGTTAACCAACGGGAACTTGGACTATTTAGATTAACTAACGGGCACTAGGTCTATCTAGGTTAACTAGCGGGCACTTGGACTATCTAGGTTACCTAGCAGGCAATTGGATTATGGAGGATGCCTAGCGGGCACTTGGACTATCTAGGTTACCTAGCAGGCACGTGGACTATGTAGGTTAATTAGCGGACACTTGCACGATCTAGGTTAACTAGAGGGCCCATGGATTATGTAGGTTTACTAGCAGGCACTTGGACTATCTAGGTTAACTAGCAGGCACTTGGACTATGTAGTTTCCCTAGCGGGCATTTGGACTATTTAGGTTACCATCGGGGAACTTGGACTATGTATGTTACCTAGCGGGCACTTGGACTATGTACCTCCCCTAGTGGGCACTTGGACTATCTAGGTAAACTAACGGGCACTTGGACTATGTAGGTTGCCTAGCGGGCACTTGGACTATGTAGATTCCCTAGCGGGCACTTGGATTATGTAGGTTCCCTATCGGGCACTTGGATTATGTAGGTTGCCTATCGGGCACTTGGACTATCTAGGTTAACTAGCTGACCTTGGACTATGTAGGTTAAGTAGCGGGCACTTGGACTATCTAGGTTAACTAGCGGGCACTTGCACAATGCAGGTTCCCTAGCGGACACTTTGACTATGTAGGTTCCCTAGCGGGCACTTGGACTATATAGGTTCCCTATGGGCACTTGGAATATCTAGGTTCCCTAACGGGCACTTGGAATATGTAGGTTCAATATCGGGCATTTGGACTATGTAGGTTCCTCCGCGGGCATTTGGACTGTGTAGGTTCCCTATCGGGCATTGGACTATGTAGGTTAACTAGCAGGAACTTGGACTATCTAGGTTACCTAGCGGGCACTTGGACTATCTAGGTTACCTAGCGGGCACTTGGACTATGTACGTACCCTAGCGGGCACTTGAACTATCTAGGTTAACTAGTGTGCCCTAGGACTATGTAGGTTTACTAGCGGGCACTTGGATTATCTAGGTTAACTAGCGGGCACTTGGATTATGATGGATCCCTAGCGAGCACTTGGACTATCTAGGTTAACTAGCGGGCACGAGGACTATGTAGGTTAACTAGCGGACACTTGCACGATCTAGGTTAACTAGAGGGCCATTGCAGTATGTAGGTTAACTAGCGGGCCCATGGATTATGTAGGTTTACTAGCGGGCACTTTGACTATCTAGGTTAACTAGCAGACACTTGGACTATGTAGTTTCCCTAGCGGGCATTTGGACTATTTAGGTTACCATCGGGAACTTGGACTATGTAGGTTACCTAGCGGGCACTTGGACTATGTACGTCCCCTAGTGGGCACTTGGACTATCCAGGTTAACTAACGGGCACTTGGACTATGTAGGTTGCCTAGCGGGCACTTGGACTATGTAAGTTAACTAGCGGGCACTTGGACTATCTAGGTTACCTAGAGGGCACTTGGACTGTCTAGGTAACCTAGACGTCACTTGGACTATCTAGGTTAATGAACGGGCACTTAGACTATGTACGTAACCTAGCGAGCACTTGGACTGTCTAGGTTACCTAGCGGGCACTTTGACTATCTAGGTTAATGAACGGGCACTTGGACTATGAATGTTACCTAGCGGGCACTTGGACTATGTAGGACCCCTATCAGACATTTGGACTATTTAGGTTAACTAGCGGGCACTTGGACTATCTAGGTTAACTAGCGGGCACTTGGACTATATAGGTTAACTAGCGGACCTTGGACTATGTAGGTTAACTAGCGGGCACTTGGACTATATAGGTTAACTAGCGGGCACTTGGATTATCTAGATTAACTAGCAGGCCCTTGGACTATCTAGGTTTACTAGCGGGCACTTGAACTATCTAGGTTAACTAGCGGGCACTTGGACTATGTAGTTTCCCTAGCAGGCATTTGGATTACTTAGGTTACCTAGTGGGCACTTGGACTATGTAGGTTACCTAGCAGGCACTTGGACTATGTAAGTTCCCTAGCGGGCACTTGGACAATTTAGGTTACCTAGCAGGCACTTTGACTATCTAGGTTAACTAATGGGCACTTGGACTATGTAGGTTGCCTAGCGAGCACTTGGACTACGTAGGTTCCCTAGCGGTCACTTGGACTATGTAGGTTCCCTATCGGGTACTTGGACTGTCTAGGTTAACTAGCGGGCACTTGGACTATCTAGGTTATCTAGCACGCACTTGGATAATGAAGGATCCCTAGCGGGCACTTGGACTATCTAGTTTACCTAGCGGGCACATGGACTATGTAGGTTAACTAGCGGACAATTGCACGATATAGGTTAACGAGCGGGCCCTTGGACTATGTAGGTTAACTAGCGGGCCCATGGATTATGTAGGTTTACTTGCAGGCACTTGGACTATCTAGGTTAACTAGCAGGCACTTGGACTATGTAGTTTCCCTAGAGGGCATTTGGACTATTTAGGTTACCATTGGGAACTTGGACTATGTAGGTTACCTAGCGGGCACTTGGACTATGTACGTCCCCTAGTGGGCACTTGGACTATCTAGGTCAACTAACGGGCACTTGGACTATGTATTTTCCCTAGCGGGCATTTGGATTATTTAGGTTACCTAGCGGGCACTTGGTCTATGTAGGTTAACTAGAAGGCACTTGGACTATCAAGGTTACCTAGCGGGCCCTTGGACTATGTAGGTTACCAGCGGGCACTTGGCCTATCTAGGTTAACGAACGTGCACTTGGACTATGTAGGTAACCTAGCAGGCACTTGGACTGTCTAAGTTACCTAGCGGGCACTTGGCCAATCTAGGTTAACTAACGGGCACTTGGACTATGTAGGTTGCCTAGCGAGCACTTGGACTATGTACGTCCCCTAGCGGGCACTTGGACTATCTAGCTTAACTAGAGGGCCCTTGGACTATGTAGGTTAACTATCGGGCACTTGGATTATCTAGGTTTACCAGCGGGCACTTGGACGATCTAGGTTAACTGGCGGGCACTTGGACAATCTAGATTAACTAGCGGGCCCTTGGACAATCTAGGCTTACTAGCGGGCACTTGGATTATTTAGGTTACCTAGTGGGCACTTGGACTATCTAGGTTTCCTAGCCGGCACTCGGACTATGTACATACCCTAGCGCGCAATTGGACTATCTAGGTTACCTAGCGGGCACTTGGACTATGTACGTCCCCTAGTGGGCACTTGGACTATCTAGGTTAACTAACGGGCACTTGGACTATGTAGTTTCCCTAGCGGGCATTTGTTTTATTTAGGTTACCTAGTGGGCACTTCGACTATGTAGGTTACCTAGCGGGCACTTGGACTATATAGGTCCCCTAGTGGGCACTTGGACTATCTAGGTTAACTAACGGGCACTTGAACTATGTAGGTTGCCTAGCGGGCACTTGGACTATGTAGGTTCCCAATCGGGCACTTGGACTATGTAGGTTAACGAACGGGCACTTGGACTATGTATGTAACCTAGCGGGCACTTGGACTGTCTAGGTTACCCAGCGGGTAGTTTGACTATCTAGGTTAACAAAGGGGCACTTTGACTATGTAGGTTACCTTGCGGGCACTTGGACTATCTAGGTCAACTAGCGGGCCCTTGTACTATGTAGGTTAACTAACGGGCACTTGGACTATGTAGTTTCCCTAGCGGGCAATTGGATTATTTAGGTTAGCTAGTAGGCACTTGGACTATGTAAGTTAACTAGAAAGCACTTGGATTATCAAGGTTACCTAGCGGGCCCTTGGACTATGTAGGTTACCAGCGGGCACTTGGCCTATCTAGGTTAACGAACGGGAACTTGGACTATGTAGCTTAACTAGCGGACACTTCGACTATCTAGGTTAGCTAACGGGCAATTGGACTATCTAGGTTACCCAGCGGGCACTTGGACTATGTAGGTTCCCTAGCGGGCACTTGGACTATTCAGGTTACCTAGCAGGCACTTTGAATATCTAGGTTAACTAACGGGCACTTGGACTATGTAGGTTGCCTAGGGAGCACTTGGACTATGTAGGTTCCCAGCGGGCACTTGGACTATGTAGGTTCCCTATCGGGTACTTGGACTGTCTAGGTTAACTAGCGGGCAATTGGACTGTCTAGGTTACCTAGTGGGCACTTGGACTATGTAGTTTACCTAGCGAGCACTTGGACTATGTAGGTTGCCTAGCGGGCACTTGGACTATGTAGGTTCCCTATCGGGTACTTGGACTGTCTAGGTTAACTAGCGGGCAATTGGACTGTATATGTTACCTAGTGGGCACTTGGACTATGTAGTTTACCTAGCAGGCATTGGACTATGTAGGTTAACTAGCGGGCACTTGGACTATCTCGGTTACCTAGAGGGCACTTGGACTATGTACATTTTCTCGCGGGCACTTGGGCTATCTACGTTACCTAGCGGGCACTTGGACTATGTAGGTTAACGAACGGGCACTTGGACTATGTAGGTAACCTAATGGTCACTTGGACTGTCTAGGTTACCTAGCAGCGACTTGGACTATGTAGGTTAACTAGCAGGCACTTGGACTATGTAGGATCCCTATCGGACATTTGTACTACTTAGGTTAACTAGCGGGCACTTTGACTATCTAGGTTAACTAGCGGGCACTTGGACTATCTAGGTCAACTAGCGGGCCCTTGTACTATGTAGGTTAACTAGCGGGCACTTGGACTATCTAGGTTAACTAACGGACCTTGGACTATGTAGGTTAACAAGCGGGCCCTTGGACTATGTAAGTCCCCTAGTGGGCACTTGGACTATCTAGGTTAACTAACGGGTAATAGGACTATCTAGGTTAACTATCGGGCACTTGGACTCTCTAGGTTACCTAGCAGGCACATGGATTATGAAGGATCCCTAGCGGGCACTTGGACTATCTAGGTTACCAAGCGGGCACGTGGACTATGTAGGTTAACTAGCGGACACTTGCACGATCTAGGTTAACTAGCGGGCCATTGCACTATGTAGGTTAACTAGCGGGCCCATGGATTATGTAGGTTTACTAGCAGGCACTTGGACTATCTAGGTTAACTAGCAGGCACTTGGACTATGTAGTTTCCCTACCGGGCATTTGTACTATTTAGGTTACCATCGGGAACTTGGACTTTGTAGGTTGCCTAGCGGGCACTTGGACTATGTAGGTTCCCTATCGGGCATTTGGACTATGTAGGTTAACTAGCGGGCACTTGGACTGTCTAGGTAACCTAGCGGGCACTTTGACTATCTAGGTTAACGAACGGGCACTTGGACTATGTAGATTACCTAGAGGGCACTTGGACTCTGTAGGATCCCTATCGGACATTTGGATTACTTAGGTTAACTAGCGGGCACTTGGACTATCTAGGTTAACTAGCGGGCACTTGGACTATCTAGGTCAACTAGCGGGCCCTTGTACTATGTAGGTTAACTAGCGGGCCCTTAGACTATGTAGGTTAACTAGCGGGCACTTGGACTATCTAGGTTTCCTAGCCGGCACTCGGACTATGTACATACCCTAGCGCGCACTTGGACTATCTAAGTTACCTTGCGGGCACTTGGACTATGTACGTCCCCTAGTGGGCACTTGGACTATTTAGGTTAACTAACGGGCACGTGGATTATGTAGTTTCCCTAGCGGGCATTTGGATTATATAGGTTACCTAGTGGGCACTGGGACTATGCAGGTTACCTAGCGGGCACTTGGACTATGTAGGTTAATTAGAAAGCACTTGGACTATCAAGGTTACCTAGCGGGCCCTTGGACAATGTAGGTTACCAGCGGGCATTTGGACTTTCTAGGTTAACGAACGCGCACTTGGACTATGTAGGTAACCTAGCAGGCACTTGGACTGTCTAGGTTACCTAGCGGGCACTTGGCCTATCTAGATTAACTAACGGGCACTTGGACTATGTAGGTTAACTAGCGGACACTTCGACTATCTAGGTTAGCTAACGGGCAATTGGACTATCTAGGTTACCTAGCGGGCACTTGGACTATGTAGGTTCCCTAGCGGGCACTTGGACTATTTAGGTTACCTAGAAGGCACTTTGACTATCTAGGTTAACTAACGGGCACTTGGACTATGTAGGTTCCCTAGCGAGCACTTGGACTATGTACGTCCCCTAGCGGGCACTTGGACTATCTAGGTTAACTAGAGGGCCCTTTGAATATGTAGGTTAACTATCGGGCACTTGGATTATCTAGGTTAACTAGTGGGCACTTGGACGTTCTAGGTTAACTAGTGGGCACTTGTACTATCTAGGTAAACTAGCGGGCACTTGGACAAACTAGATTAACTAGCGGGCCCTTGGACTATCTAGGTTAACTCACGGGCACATAGATTATCTAAGTTAACTAGCGGGTACTTGGACTATCTAGATTAACTGGCGGGCCCTTGGACTATCTAGGTTTACTAGCGGGCACTTGGACTATCTAGGTTAACTAGCGGTCACTTGGACTATGTAGGTAACCTAGCAGGCACTTGGACTGTCTAGGTTACCTAGCGGGCACTTGGCCTATCTAGGTTAACGAACGGGCACTTGGACTATGTAGGTTAACTAGGGGACACTTCGACTATCTAGGTTAGCTAACGGGCAATTGGACTATCTAGGTTACCTAGCGGGCACTTGGACTATGTAGGTTCCCTAGCGGGCACTTGGACTATTCAGGTTACCTAGCAGGCACTTTGAATATCTAGGTTAACTAACGGGTACTTGGACTATGTAGGTTGCCTAGGGAGCACTTTGACTATGTAGGTTCCCAGCTGGCACTTGGACTATGTAGGTTCCCTATCGGGTACTTGGACTGTCTAGGTTAACTAGCGGGCAATTGGACTGTCTAGGTTACCTAGTGGGCACTTGGACTATGTAGTTTACCTAGCGAGCACTTGGACTATGTAGGTTGCCTAGCGGGCACTTGGACTATGTAGGTTCCCTATCGGGTACTTGGACTGTCTAGGTTAACTAGCGGGCAATTGGACTGTATATGTTACCTAGTGGGCACTTGGACTATGTAGTTTACCTAGCAGGCACTTGGACTATGTAGGTTAACTAGCGGGCACTTGGACTATCTCGGTTACATAGAGGGCCCTTGGACTATGTACATTTTCTCGCGGGCACTTGGGCTATCTACGTTACCTAGCGGGCACTTGGACTATGTAGGTTAGCGAACGGGCACTTGGACTATGTAGGTAACCTAATGGTCACTTGGACTGTCTAGGTTACCTAGCAGCGACTTGGACTATGTAGGTTAACTAGCAGGCACTTGGACTATGTAGGATCCCTATCGGACATTTGTACTACTTAGGTTAACTAGCGGGCACTTTGACTATCTTGGTTAACTAGTGGGCACTTGGACTATCTAGGTCAACTAGCGGGCCCTTGTACTATGTAGGTTAACTAGCGGGCACTTGGACTATCTAGGTTAACTAACGGACCTTGGACTATGTAGGTTAACAAGCGGGCCCTTGGACTATGTACGTCCCCTAGTGGGCACTTGGACTATCTAGGTTAACTAACGGGTACTAGGACTATCTAGGTTAACTATCGGGCACTTGGACTCTCTAGGTTACCTAGCAGGCACTTGAATTATGAAGGATCCCTAGCGGGCACTTGGATTATCTAGGTTACCAAGCGGGCACGTGGACTATGTAGGTTAACTAGCGGACAATTGCACGATCTAGGTTAACTAGCGGGCCATTGCACTATGTAGGTTAACTAGTGGGCACTTGGACTATCTAGGTTAACTAGCGGGCACTTGGACTATGTAGGTTCCCTATCGGGCACGTGGACTAGATTGGTTCCCTAGCGGGCACTTGGTCTATCTTGGTTAACTAGCGGGCACTTGGACTATCTAGGTTAACTAGCGAGCACTTGATCTATCTAGGTTAACTAGCGGGTATTTGGACTATTATGGTCCCTAACGGGCATTTGGACTATATTGGTTACCTAGCGGACACTTGGACTATGTAGGTTAACGAACGGGCACTTGGACTATGTAGGTAATCTAGTGGTCACTTAAATTGTCTAGGTTACCTAGCGGGCACTTGGACTATGTAGGTTAACTAGAGGGCTCTTGGACTATCTAGGTTAACTAGCGGGCCCATGGACGATGTAGGTTAACTAGCGGGCCCTTGGACGATATAGGTTAACTAGCGGGCCCTTGGACTATGTAGGTTAACTAGCGGGCCCTTGGACTATCAAGGTTAACTAGCGTGTACTTGGACGATCTAGGTTAACTAGCGGGTACTTGGACAATGTAGGTTAACTAGCGGGCCCTTGGACTATGTAGATTCCCTAACGGGCTCTTGGACTATGTATGTTCCAGAGCGGGCACTTGGACTATGTAGGTTCCAGAGCGGGCACTTGGACTATCTAGGTTCCCTAGCGGGCACTTGGACTATGTAGGTTAACTAGCGGGCCCTTGAACAGTGTAGATTAACTAGCGGCACTTGGACTATCTATGTTAACTAGCAGGCCCTAGGACTCTGTAGATTCCCTAGCGAGCACTTGAACTACATAGGTTCCCCAGGGGGCACTTGGACTCTGTATGTTCCCTACAGACACTTGAACTATGTAAGTTAACTACCGGGCACTTGGACTATGTAGGTTAACTAGCGGGCCCTTGGACTATCTAGGTTACCTAGCGGGCACTTGGACTATGTAGGTTAACTACCGGGCACATGCAATATCTAGGTTACCTAGCGGGCAATTGGACTATGTACGTTCCCTAGCGGGCACTTGGACTATCTATGTTAACTAGCGGGCACTTGGACTATGTAGGTTAACTAGGGGACACTTGGACTATGTAGGTTACCTAGCAGCACTTGGACAATCTAGGTTAACTAGCGGGCACTTGGACTATGTAAGTAACCTAGCGGACACTTGGACAATCTAGGTTACCTAGCGTGCAATTGGACTATCTAGGTTAACGAACGGGCACTTGGACTATCTAGGTTACCTAGCGGGCACTTGGACTATGTAAGTTACCTAGCGGGCCCTTGGACTATCTAGGTTACCTAGCGGGTTCTTGGAGTATGTAGGTTACCTCGTGGGATGTTGGACTATCTAGGTTACCAAGCGGGCACTTGGACTTTATAGGTTAATTAACGGGCACTTGGACTATGTAGGCTCCCTAGCGGGCATTTGGACTATATAGATTACCTAGGGGCACTTAGACTTTGTAGGTTACCTAGCGGGCACTTGGACTATCTAGGTTACCTAGCTGGCACTTGAACTATCTACGTTACCTAGCGGGTTCTTGGAATATGTAGGTTACCTAGCGGGCTGTTGGATTATCTAGGTTACCTAACGGGCACTTGGACTATGTAGGTTCCCTAGCGGGGTCCTTGGACTATGTAAGTTCCCTAGCGGGCACTTGGACTATGTGGGTTCCCTAGCGGGCATTTGGACTATGTAGGTTACCTAACGGGCACTTGGCTATGTAGGTTCCCTTGCGGGCACTTGGATTATGTAGGTTCCCAAGCGGGCACTTGGACTATGTAGGTTAACTAGCGGGCATTTGGACTATGTAGGTTACCTAGCGGGCACTTGGACTATGTAGGTTCCCTATCGGGCACTTGGTGGATGTAGGTTAACTCGGGGGCACTAGGACAATGTAGGTTACCTACTGGGCCCTTGGACTACATAGGTTACCTAGGGGGAACCTGGACTATGTAGGTTAACTAGTGGGCACTTTGACTATGTAGGTTACCTAGCAGGCACTTGGATTATGTAGGTTAACTAGTGGGCACTTGGACTATCTAGGTTACCTAGCGGACACTTGGACTATGTACGTTCCCTAGCGGGCACTTGGACTATCTACGTTACCTAGCGGGCACTTGGACTATGTACGTTACCTAGCGGGCACTTGGACTATCTATGTTAACTAGCGGGCACTTGGACTATGTAGGTTCCCTATCGGGCACGTGGACTAGATTGGTTCCCTAGCGGGCACTTGGTCTATCTAGGTTAACTAGCGAGCACTTGATCTATCTAGGTTAACTAGCAGGCATTTGGACTATATTGGTTACCTAGCGGGCACTTGGACTATGTAGGTTAACTAGCGGGCTCTTGGACTATCTAGGTTAACTAGCGGGCCCTTGGACGATTTAGGTTAACTAGCGGGCCCTTGGACGATATAGGTTAACTAGCGGGCCCATGGACTATGTAGGTTAACTAGCGGGCCCTTGGACTATGTAGGTTAACTAGCGTGCACTTGGACGATCTAGGTTAACTAGCGGGTACTTGGACTATGTAGGTTAACTAGCGGGCCCTTGGACTATGTAGATTAACTAGCGGCACTTGGACTATCTACGTTAACTAGCGGGCCCTTGGACTATGTAGATTCCCTAGCGGGCTCTTGGACTATGTATGTTCCAGAGCGGGCACTTGGACTATGTAGCTTCCAGAGCGGGCACTTGGACTATCTAGGTTCCCTAGCGGGCACTTGGACTTGTAGGTTAACTAGCGGGCCCTTGAACAGTGTAGATTAACTAGCGGCACTTGGACTATCTACGTTAACTAGCAGGCCCTAGGACTCTGTAGATTCCCTAGCGGGCACTTGAACTACATAGGTTCCCTAGGGGGCACTTGGACTCTGTATGTTCCCTACAGACACTTGAACTATGTAAGTTAACTACCGGGCACTTGAACTTTGTAGGTTAACTAGCGGGCCCTTGGACTATCTAGGTTACCTAGCGGGCACTTGGACTATGAAGGTTAACTACAGGGCACATGCACTATCTAGGTTACCTATCGGGCACTTGGACAATATACGTTCCCTAGCGGGCACTTGGACTATCTATGTTAACTAGCGGGCACTTGACTATGTAGGTTAACTAGGGGACACTTGGACTATGTAGGTTACCTAGCGGCACTTGGACTATCTAGGTTAACTAGCGGGCACTTGGTCTATGTAGGTAACCTAGCGGACACTTGGACAATCTAGGTTACCTAGCGGGCAATTGGACTATCTAGGTTAACGAACGTGCACTTGGACTATCTAGGTTACATAGCGGGCACTTGGACTATGTAAGTTACCTAGCGGGCCCTTGGACTATCTAGGTTACCTAGCGGGCACTTGGACTATGTAGGTTAACTAGCGGGCACTTGGACTATCTAGGTTACCGAACGGGCATTTGGACTATGTAGGTAACCTAGTGGGAACTTGGACAGTCTAGGTTACCTAGCGGGTTCTGGGACTTCTAGGTTAACGAACGGGCACTTGGACTATGTATGTTGCATAGGTGCAATTGGACTATCTAGGTTAGGTAACGGGCACTTTGACTATCTAGGTTACCTGGCGGGAACTTGGACTATGTAGTTTACCTAGCGGGCTCTTGGACTATCTAGGTTACCTAACGGACACTTGGACCATCTAAGTTTCTTAGCGGGCACTTGGACTATGTAGGTTATCTAACGGGCACTTGGACTGTACAGGTTACCTAGCGGATCCTTGGACTATGTAGGTTACCTAGCGGGCACTTGGACTATCTAGGTTAACGAACGTGCACTTGGACTATGTAGGTAACCTAGCGAACAATTGGACAGTCTAGGTTACCATCGGGCACTTGGATTATCTAGGTTAACGAAAGGGCACTTGGACTATGTAGGTTACCTAGCGGGCACTTGGATTATCTAGGTTAGCTGAAAGGAACTTGGAATATCTAGGTTACCTAGCGGGCACGTAGACTTTGTAGGTTACCTTGGGGGCACTTGTACTATCTAGGTTACCTAACGGGAACTTGGACTATGTAGGTTACCTAGTGGACACTTGGATGATCTAGGTTAACTAGCGGGCACTTGGAATATCTAGGTTAACTAGCTGGCCCTTCGACTATGTAGGTTAACTAGGGGGAACTTGGACTATCTAGGTTAACTAGCGGGTTCTTGGACTATGTAGGTTAACTAGCGGGCACTTGCACAATGGAGGTTCCCTAGCGGGCATTTTGACTCTGTAGGTTCCCTAGCGGGCACTTGGACTATATAGGTTCCCTACGGGCACTTGGACTATCTAGGTTCCCTAACAGGCACTTGGAATATGTAGGTTCCCTATTGGGCACTTGGACTATGTGGGTTAACTAGCGGACACTTGCACGATATAGGTTGACTAGCGGGCCCTTGCACTATGTAGGTTAACTAGCGGGCCCATGGATTATGTAGGTTTACTAGCAGGCACTTGGACTATCTAGGTTAACTAGCTGGCTCTTGGACTATGTAGTTTCTCTAGCGGGCATTTGGACTATTTAGGTTACCAAGTGGGAACTTGGACTATGTAGGTTACCTAGCAGGCACTTGGACTATCTAGGTTAACTAACGGGCACTTGGACTATGTAGGTTGCCTAGCGGGCACTTGGACTATGTAGGTCCCCTAGCGGGCACTTGGATTATGTAGGTTCCCTATCGGGCACTTGGATTATGTAGGATCCCTATTGGGCACTTGGACTATGTAGGTTACCTAGCGGGCATTTGGACTATGTAGGATCCCTATCGGACATTTGTACTACTTAGGATAACTAGCGGGCACTTTGACTATCTAGGTTAACTAGCGGGCACTTGGACTATCTAGGTCAACTAGCGGGCCCTTGTACTATGTAGGTTAACTAGCGGGCACTTGGACTATCTAGGTTAACTAGCGGACCTTGGACAATGTAGGTTACCTAGCGTGCCCTTGGACTATGTAGGTTAACTAGCGCGCACTTGGACTATCTAGGTTTCCTAGCAGGCACTTGGAGTATGTACATACCATAGCGTGCACTTGGACTATCTAGGTTAACTAACGGGCACTAGGACAATCTAGGTTAACTAGCGGGCACTTGGACTATCTAGGTTACCTAGCAGGCACTTGGATTATGAAGGATCCCTAGCGGGCACTTGGACAATCTAGGTTAACTAGCGGGCACTTGGACTATCTAGGTTACCTAGAGGGGACTTGGACTATGTACGTTCCCTAGCGGGCACTTGGGCTATCTACGTTACCTAGCAGGCACTTGGACTATGTAGGTTAATGAACGGGCACTTGGACTATGTAGGTAACCTAATGGTCGCTTGGACTGTCTAGGTTACCTAGAGGGGACTTGGACTATGTAGGTTAACTAGCGGGCCCTTGGACTATGTAGGTTAACTAGCGGGCACTTGGACTATCTAGGTTAATTAGCTGACCTTGGCCTATGTAGGTTAACTAGCGGGCACTTGGACTATCTAGGTTAACTAGCTCACCTTGGACTATGTAGGTTAACTCGCGGGCATTTGGACTATCTAGGTTAACTAGTGGGCACTTGCAAAATGCAGGTTCCCTAGGGGGCACTTTGACTATGTAGGTTCGCTAGCGGGCACTTGGACTATCAAGGTTAACTAGAGGGACTTGGACTATGTAGGTTAACTAGCGGGCGCTTGGATTATCTAGGATAACTAGCGGGCACATGGACTATCTAGGTTAACTAGAGGGCACTTGGACTATCTAGATTAACTAGCGGGCACTTGGACTATGTAGTTTCCCTAGCGGGCATTTGGATTACTTAGTTTTCCCAGTGGGCACTTGGACTATGTAGGTTAACTAGAAGGCACTTGGACTATCAAGGTTACCTAGCGGGCCCTTGGACTATGTAGGTTAACAGCGGGCACTTGGACTATCTAGGTTAACGAACGTACACTTGGACTATGTAGGTAACCTAGCGGGCACTTGGACTGTCTAGGTTACCTACACGCACTTGGCCTATCTAGGTTAACGAACGGGCACTTGGACTATGTACGTTAACTAGCGGACACTTCAACTATCTAGGTTAGCTAACGGGCAATTGGACTATCTAGGTTACCTGGCGGGCACTTGGACTATGTAGGTTCCCAAGCGGGCACTTGGACTATGTATGTTCCCTATCGGGTACTTGGATTGTCTAGGTTAACTAGCGGGCAATTGGACTGTCTAGGTTACCTAGTGGGCATTAGGACTATGTAGGTTAACTAGCGGGCACTTGGACTATCTAGGTTACCTAGAGGGCACTTGGACTATATACGTTCCCAAGCGTTCACTTGGGCTATCTACTTTACCTAGCGGGCACTTGGACTATGTAGGTTAACGAACGGGCACTTGGACTATGTAGTTTCCCTAGCGGGCATTTGGACTATTTATGTTACCATCGGGAACTTGGACTATGTAGGTTACCTAGCGGGCACTTGGACTATGTACGTCCCCTAGTGGGCACTTGGACAATCTAGGTTAACTAACGGGCACTTGGACTATGTAGGCTGCCTAGCGGGCACTTGGACTATGTAGGTTCCCTAGCAGGCACTTGGATTATGTAGGTTCCCTATCAGGCACTTGGACTATGTAGGTTAACTAGCGGGCACTTGGACTGTCTAGGCAACCTAGCGGGCACTTGGACTATCTAGGTTAACGAACGGGCACTTGGACTATGTAGGTAACCTAGCGGGCACTTGGACAGTCAGGTTACCTAGCGGGCACTTTGACTATCTAGGTTAACGAAAGGTCACTTGGAATATGTAGGTAACCTAGCGGGCACTTGGACTGTCTAGGTTACCTAGCGGGCACTTTGACTATCTAGGTTAACGAAAGGGCACTTGGTCTATGTAGGTTACCTAGCGAGCACTTCGATTATCTACGTTAGTCAACAGGAACTTGGAATATCTAGGTTACCTAGCGGGCACTTGGACTATGTAGGCTACGTTGCGGGCACTTGTACTATCTAGGTTACCTAACGGGAACTTGGACTATGTAGGTTAACTAGCGGACACTTGGACGATCTAGGTTAACTAGCGGGCACTTGGAATATCTAGGTTAACTAGCGGGCCCTTGGACTATGTAGGTTAACTAGCGGGTTCTTGGACTATGAAGGTTAACTAGTGGCACTTGGACTATCTAGGTTAACTAGCTGACCTTGGACTATGTAGGTTAACTAGCGGGCACTTGGACTATCTAGTTTAACTAGCGGGCACTTGCACAATGCAGGTTCCCTAGCGGGCACTTTGAGTATGTAGGTTCCCTATGGGCTCTTGGACTATCTAGGTTCCATAACGGGCACTTGGAATATATAGGTTCCTTATCGGGCTCTTGGACTATGTATGTTCCTCAGCGGGCACTTGGACTATGTAGGTTCCCTATGGGGCATTGGACTATGTAGGTTAACTAGCAGGACCTTGGACTATCTAGGTTACCTAGCAGGCACTTTGACTATCTAGGTTAACTAACGGGCACTTGGACTATGTAGGTTGCCTAGCGAGCACTTGGACTACGTAGGTTCCCTAGCGGTCACTTGGACTATGTAGGTTCCCTATCTGGTACTTGGACTATCTAGGTTAACTAGCGCGCACTTGGACAATCTAGGTTATCTAGCACGCACTTGGATTATGAAGGATCCCTAGCGGGCACTTGGACTATCTAGTTTACCTAGCGGGCACTTGGACTATGTAGGTTAACTAGCGGACACTTGCATGATCTAGGTTAACGAGCGGGCCCTTGGACTATGTAGGTTAACTAGTGGGCCCATGGATTATGTAGGTTTACTTGCAGGCACTTGGACTATCTAGGTTAACTACCAGGCACTTGGACTATGTAGTTTCCCTAGCGGGCATTTGGACTATTTAGGTTACCATTGGGAACTTGGACTATGTAGGTTACCTAGCGGGCACTTGGACTATGTACGTCCCCTAGTGGGCACTTGGACTATCTAGGTTAACTAACGGGCACTTGGACTATGTAGTTTCCCTAGCGGGCATTTGGATTATTTAGGTTACCTAGCGGGCACTTGGACTATATAGGTTAACTGGAAGGCACTTGGACTATCAAGGTTACCTAGCGGGCTCTTGGACTATGTAGGTTACCACGGGCACTTGGACTATCTAGGTTAACGAACGTGCACTTGGACTATGTAGGTATTCTAGTGGGCACTTGGACTGTCTAGGTTACCTAGCGGGCACTTGGCCTAGCTAGGTTAACGATCGGGCACTTGGACTATGTAGGTTAACTAGCGGACACTTCGACTATCTAGGTTAGCTAACGGGCACTTGGATTATCTAGGTTAACGAGTGGACCTTGGACTATGTAGGTTAACTAGCGGGAACTTGGACTATTTAGGTTAACTAATGGGCACTAGGTCTATCTAGGTTAACTAGCGGGCACTTGGACTATCTAGGTTACCTAGCAGGCACGTGGACTATGTAGGTTAAGTAGCGGACACTTGCACGATCTAGGTTAACTAGAGGGCCCATGGATTATGTAGGTTTACTAGCAGGCACTTGGACTATCTAGGTTAACTAGCAGGCACTTGGACTATGTAGTTTCCCTAGCGGGCATTTGGACTATTTAGGTTACCATCGGGGAACTTGGACTATGTATGTTACCTAGCGGGCACTTGGACTATGTACGTCCCCTAGTGGGCACATGGACTATCTAGGTAAACTAACGGGCACTTGGACTATGTAGGTTGCCTAGCGGGCACTTGGACTATGTAGATTCCCTAGCGGGCACTTGGATTATGTAGGTTCCCTATCGGGCACTTGGATTATGTAGGTTCCCTATCGGGCACTTGGACTATGTAGGTTAACTAGCGGGCACTTG
This sequence comes from Tenrec ecaudatus, assembly GCF_050624435.1. NCBI lineage: Eukaryota > Metazoa > Chordata > Mammalia > Afrosoricida > Tenrecidae > Tenrec > Tenrec ecaudatus. The sequence continues at coordinate 854,221 of NW_027457673.1, forward strand.
GACTGTCTAGGTAACCTAGCGGGCACTTGGACTATCTAGGTTAACGAACCGGCACTTGGACTATGTAGGTAACCTAGCGGGCACTTAGACTGTCTAGGTTACCTAGCGGGCACTTTGACTATCTAGGTTAACTAGCGGGCCCTTGGACTATGTAGGTTAACTAGCGGGAACTTGGACTATCTAAGTTAACTAACGGGTTCTTGGACTATGTAGGTTAACTAGCGGGCACTTGGACTATCTAGGTTAACTAGCTGACCTTGGACTATGTAGGTTAACTAGCGGGCACTTGGACTCTCTAGGTTAACTAGCGGGCACTTGCACAATGCAGGTTCCCTAGCGGACACTTTGACTATGTAGGTTCCCTAGCGGGCACTTGGACTATATAGGTTCCCTATGGGCACTTGGAATATCTAGGTTCCCTAACGGGCACTTGGAATATGTAGGTTCAATATCGGGCATTTGGACTATGTAGGTTCCTCCGCGGGCATTTGGACTGTGTAGGTTCCCTATCGGGCATTGGACTATGTAGGTTACTAGCAGGACCTTGGACTATCTAGGTTACCTAGCGGGCACTTGGACTATCTAGGTTACCTCGAGGGCACTTGGACTATGTACGTACCCTAGCGGGCACTTGAACTATCTAGGTTAACTAGAGTGCCCTTGGACTATGTAGGTTAACTAGCGGGCACTTGGATTATCTAGGTTAACTAGCGGGCACTTGGACGATCTAGGTTAAAGAGCGGGCACTTGGACTATGTAGGTTAACCAACGGGCACTTGGACTATCTAGATTAACTAGCGGGCCCTTGGACTATCTAGGTTAACTAGCGGGCACTTGGACTATCTAGGTTAACTAGAGTGCCCTTGGACTATGTAGGTTAACTAGCGGGCACTTGGATTATCTAGATTAACTAGCGGGCCCTTGGACTATCTAAGTTTACTAGCAGGCACTTGAACTATCTAGGTTAACTAGCGGGCACTTGGACTATGTAGTTTCCCTAGCAGGCATTTGGATTACTTAGATTACCTAGTGGGCACTTGGACTATGTAGGTTACCTAGCAGGCACTTGGACTATGTAGGTTCCCTAGCGGGCACTTGGACTATTTAGGTTACCTAGCAGGCACTTTGACTATCTAGGTTAACTAATGGGCACTTGGACTATGTAGGTTGCCTAGCGAGCACTTGGACTACATAGGTTCCCTAGCGGTCACTTGGACTATGTAGGTTCCCTATCGGGTACTTGGACTATCTAGGTTAACTAGCGGGCACTTGGACTATCTAGGTTATCTAGCACGCACTTGGATTATGAAGGATCCCTAGCGGGCACTTGGACTATCTAGTTTACCTAGCGGGCACTTGGACTATGTAGGTTAACTAGCGGACACTTGCACGATCTAGGTTAACGAGCGGGCCCTTGGACTATGTAGGTTAACTAGCGGGCCCATGGATTATGTAGGTTTACTTGCAGGCACTTGGACTATCTAGGTTAACTAGCAGGCACTTGGACTATGTAGTTTCCCTAGCGGGCATTTGGACTATTTAGGTTACCATTGGGAACTTGGACTATGTAGGTTACCTAGCGGGCACTTGGACTATGTACGTCCCCTAGTGGGCACTTGGACTATCTAGGTTAACTAACGGACACTTGGACTATGTAGTTTCCCTAGCGGGCATTTGGATTATTTAGGTTACCTAGCGGGCACTTGGACTATGTAGGTTAACTAGAAGGCACTTGGACTATCAAGGTTACCTAGCGGGCTCTTGGACTATGTAGGTTACCACGGACACTTGGACTATCTAGGTTAACGAATGTGCACTTGGACTATGTAGGTTACCTAGCGGGCACTTGGCCTATCTAGGTTAACGATCGGGCACTTGGACTATGTAGGTTAACTAGCGGACACTTCGACTATCTAGGTTAGCTAACGGGCAATTGGACTATCTAGGTTACCTAGCGGGCACTTGGACTATGTAGGTTCCCTAGCGGGCACTTGGACAATTTAGGTTACCTAGCAGGCACTTTGACTATCTAGGTTAACTAACGGGCACTTGGACTATGTAGGTTGCCTAGCGAGCACTTGGACTATGTAGGTTCCCTAGCGGGCACTTGGACTATGTAGGTTCCCTATCGGGTACTTGGACTGTCTAGGTTAACTAGCTGGCAATTGGACTGTCTAGGCTAACTAGTGGGAACTTGGACTATGTAGTTTACCTAGCAGGCACTTGAACTATGTAGGTTATCTAGCGGGCACTTGGACTATCTAGGTTACCTAGAGGGCACTTGAAATATGTACGTTCTCTAGCGGGCACTTGGGCTATCTACGTTACCTAGCGGGCACTTGGACTATGTAGGTTAACGAACGGGCACTTGGACTATGGAGGTAACCTAATGGTCACTTGGACTGTCTAGGTTACCTAACGGGGACTTGGACTATGTAGGTTAACTAGCGGGAACTTGGACTATGCAAGATCCTTATGGGACATTTGTACTACTTAGGTTAACTAGCGGGCACTTTGACTACCTAGGTTAACTAGCGGGCACTTGGACTATCTAGGTCAACTAGCGGGCTCTTGTACTATGTAGGTTAAGTAGCGGGCCCATGGACTATCTAGGTTAACTAACCGACCTTGGACTATGTAGGTTAACTAGCGGGAACTTGGACTATTTAGGTTAACTAACGGGCACTAGGTCTATCTAGGTTAACTAGCGGGCACTTGGACTATCTAGGTTACCTAGCAGGCAATTGGATTATGAAGGATGCCTAGCGGGCACTTGGACTATCTAGGTTACCTAGCAGGCACGTGGACTATGTAGGTTAACTAGCGGACACTTGCACGATCTAGGTTAACTAGAGGGCCCATGGATTATGTAGGTTTACTAGCAGGCACTTGGACTATCTAGGTTAACTAGCAGGCACTTGGACTATGTAGTTTCCCTAGCGGGCATTTGGACTATTTAGGTTACCATCGGGGAACTTGGACTATGTATGTTACCTAGCGGGCACTTGGACTATGTACGTCCCCTAGTGGGCACTTGGACTATCTAGGTAAACTAACGGGCACTTGGAGTATGTAGGTTGCCTAGCGGGCACTTGGACTATGTAGATTCCCTAGCGGGCACTTGGATTATGTAGGTTCCCTATCGGGCACTTGGATTATGTAGGTTCCCTATCGGGCACTTGGACTATGTAGGTTAACTAGCGGGCACTTGGACTGTCTAGGTAACCTAGCGGGCACTTGGACTATCTAGGTTAACGAACGGGCACTTGGATTATGTAGGTAACCTAGCGGGCACTTGGACTGTCTAGGTTACCTAGCGGGCACTTTGACTATCTAGGTTAACTAGCGGGCCTTTGGACTATGTAGGTTAACTAGCGGGAACTTGGACTATCTAGGTTAACTAACGGGTTATTGGACTATGTAGGTTAACTAGCGGGCACTTGGACTATCTAGGTTAACTAGCTGACCTTGGACTATGTAGGTTAACTAGCGGGCACTTGGACTATCTAGGTTAACTAGCGGGCACTTGCACAATGCAGGTTCCCTAGTGGACACTTTGACTATGTAGGTTCCCTAGCGGGCACTTGGACTATATAGGTTCTCTATGGGCACTTGGAATATCTAGGTTCCCTAACGGGCACTTGGAATATGTAGGTTCAATATCGGGCATTTGGACTATGTAGGTTCCTCCGCGGGCATTTGGACTGTGTAGGTTCTCTATCGGGCATTGGACTATGTAGGTTACTAGCAGGACCTTGGACTATCTAGGTTACCTAGCGGGCACTTGGACTATCTAGGTTACCTAGCGGGCACTTGGACTTTGTACGTACCCTAGCGGGCACTTGAACTATCTAGGTTAACTAGAGTGCCCTTGGTCTATGTAGGTTAACTAGCGGGCACTTGGATTATCTAGGTTAACTAGCGGGCACTTGGACGATCTAGGTTAAATAGCGGGCACTTGGACTATCTAGGTTAACCAACGGGCACTTGGACTATCTAGATTAACTAGCGGGCCCTTGGACTATCTAGGTTAACTAGCGGGCACTTGGACTATCTAGGTTAACTAGAGTGCCCTTGGACTATGTAGGTTAACTAGCGGGCACTTGGATTATCTAGATTAACTAGCGGGCCCTTGGACTATCTAAGTTTACTAGCAGGCACTTGAACTATCTAGGTTAACTAGCGGGCACTTGGACTATGTAGTTTCCCTAGCAGGCATTTGGATTACTTAGGTTACCTAGTGGGCACTTGGACTATGTAGGTTACCTAGCAGGCACTTGGACTATGTAGGTTCACTAGCGGGCACTTGGACTATTTAGGTTACCTAGCAGGCACTTTGACTATCTAGGTTAACTAACGGGCACTTGGACTATGTAGGTTGCCTAGCGAGCACTTGGACTACGTAGGTTCCCTAGCGGTCACTTGGACTATGTAGGTTCCCTATCGGGTACTTGGACTATCTAGGTTAACTAGCGGGCACTTGGACTATCTAGGTTATCTAGCACGCACTTGGATTATGAAGGATCCCTAGCGGGCACTTGGACTATCTAGTTTACCTAGCGGGCACTTGGACTATGTAGGTTAACTAGCGGACACTTGCACGATCTAGGTTAACGAGCGGGCCCTTGGACTATGTAGGTTAACTAGCGGGCCCATGGATTATGTAGGTTTACTTGCAGGCACTTGGACTATCTAGTTTAACTAGCAGGCACTTGGACTATGTAGTTTCCCTAGCGGGCATTTGGACTATTTAGGTTACCATTGGGAACTTGGACTATGTAGGTTACCTAGCGGGCACTTGGACTATGTACGTCCCCTAGTGGGCACTTGGACTATCTAGGTTAACTAACGGACACTTGGACTATGTAGTTTCCCTAGCGGGCATTTGGAATATTTAGGTTACCTAGCGGGCACTTGGACTATGTAGGTTAACTAGAAGGCACTTGGACTATCAAGGTTACCTAGCGGGTTCTTGGACTATGTAGGTTACCACGGGCACTTGGACTATCTAGGTTAACGAATGTGCACTTGGACTATGTAGGTTACCTAGCGGGCACTTGGCCTATCTAGGTTAACGATCGGGCACTTGGACTATGTAGGTTAACTAGCGGACACTTGCACGATCTAGGTTAACGAGTGGGCCCTTGGACTATGTAGGTTAACTAGCGGGCCCATGGATTATGTAGGTTTACTTGCAGGCACTTGGACTATCTAGGTTAACTAGCAGGCACTTGGACTATGTAGTTTCCCTAGCGGGCATTTGGACTATTTAGGTTACCATTGGGAACTTGGACTATGTAGGTTACCTAGCGGGCACTTGGACTATATACGTCCCCTAGTGGGCACTTGGACTATCTAGGTTAACTAACGGACACTTGGACTATGTAGTTTCCCTAGCGGGCATTTGGATTATTTAGGTTACCTAGCGGGCACTTGGACTATGTAGGTTAACTAGAAGGCACTTGGACTATCAAGGTTACCTAGCGGGCTCTTGGACTATGTAGGTTACCACGGGCACTTGGACTATCTAGGTTAACGAATGTGCACTTGGACTATGTAGGTTACCTAGCGGGCACTTGGCCTATCTAGGTTAACGATCGGGCACTTGGACTATGTAGGTTAACTAGCAGACACTTCGACTATCTAGGTTAGCTAATGGGCAATTGGACTATCTAGGTTACCTAGCGGGCACTTGGACTATGTAGGTTCCCTAGCGGGCACTTGGACAATTTAGGTTACCTAGCAGGCACTTTGACTATCTAGGTTAACTAACGGGCACTTGGACTATGTAGGTTGCCTAGCGAGCACTTGGACTATGTAGGTTCCCTAGCGGGCACTTGGACTATGTAGGTTCCCTATCGGGTACTTGGACTGTCTAGCTTAACTAGCTGGCAATTGCACTGTCTAGGCTAACTAGTGGGAACGTGGACTATGTAGTTTACCTAGCAGGCACTTGAACTATGTAGGTTATCTAGCGGGCACTTGGACTATCTAGGTTACCTAGAGGGCACTTGAAATATGTACGTTCTCTAGCGGGCACTTGGGCTATCTACGTTACCTAGCGGGCACTTGGACTATGTAGGTTAACGAACGGGCACTTGGACTATGTAGGTAACCTAATGGTCACTTGGACTGTCTAGGTTACCTAACGGGGACTTCGACTATGTAGGTTAACTAGCGGGAACTTGGACTATGCAAGATCCTTATGGGACATTTGTACTACTTAGGTTAACTAGCGGGCACTTTGACTACCTAGGTTAACTAGCGGGCACTTGGACTATCTATGTCAACTAGCGGGCTCTTGTACTATGTAGGTTAAGTAGCGGGCCCATGGACTATCTAGGTTAACTAACGGACCTTGGACTATGTAGGTTAACTAGCGGGAACTTGGACTATTTAGGTTAACTAACGGGCACTAGGTCTATCTAGGTTAACTAGCGGGCACTTGGACTATCTAGGTTACCTAGCAGGCAATTGGATTATGAAGGATGCCTAGCGGGCACTTGGACTATCTAGGTTACCTAGCAGGCACGTGGACTATGTAGGTTAACTAGCGGACACTTGCACGATCTAGGTTAACTAGAGGTCCCATGGATTATGTAGGTTTACTAGCAGGCACTTGGACTATCTAGGTTAACTAGCAGGCACTTGGACTATGTAGTTTCCCTAGCGGGCATTTGGACTATTTAGGTTACCATCGGGGAACTTGGACTATGTATGTTACCTAGCGGGCACTTGGACTATGTACGTCCCCTAGTGGGCACTTGGACTATCTAGGTAAACTAACGGGCACTTGGAGTATGTAGGTTGCCTAGCGGGCACTTGGACTATGTAGATTCCCTAGCGGGCACTTGGATTATGTAGGTTCCCTATCGGGCACTTGGATTATGTAGGTTCCCTATCGGGCACTTGGACTATGTAGGTTAACTAGCGGGCACTTGGACTGTCTAGGTAACCTAGCGGGCACTTGGACTATCTAGGTTAACGAACGGGCACTTGGACTATGTAGGTAACCTAGCGGGCACTTGGACTGTCTAGGTTACCTAGCGGGCACTTTGACTATCTAGGTTAACTAGCGGGCCCTTGGACTATGTAGGTTAACTAGCGGGAACTTGGACTATCTAGGTTAACTAACGGGTTCTTGGACTATGTAGGTTAACTAGCGGGCACTTGGACTATCTAGGTTAACTAGCTGACCTTGGACTATGTAGGTTAACTAGCGGGCACTTGCACAATGCAGGTTCCCTAGCGGACACTTTGACTATGTAGGTTCCCTAGCGGGCACTTGGACTATATAGGTTCTCTATGGGCACTTGGAATATCTAGGTTCCCTAACGGGCACTTGGAATATGTAGGTTCAATATCGGGCATTTGGACTATGTAGGTTCCTCCGCGGGCATTTGGACTGTGTAGGTTCCCTATCGGGCATTGGACTATGTAGGTTACTAGCAGGACCTTGGACTATCTAGGTTACCTAGCGGGCACTTGGACTATCTAGGTTACCTCGAGGGCACTTGGACTATGTACGTACCCTAGCGGGCACTTGAACTATCTAGGTTAACTAGAGTGCCCTTGGACTATGTAGGTTAACTAGCGGGCACTTGGACGATCTAGGTTAAATAGCGGGCACTTGGACTATCTAGGTTAACCAACGGGCACTTGGACTTTCTTGGTTAACTAGCGGGCACTTGGAGTACCTAGGTTAACTAGAGTGCCCTTGGACTATGTAGGTTAACTAGCGGGCACTTGGATTATCTAGATTAACTAGCGGGCCCTTGGACTATCTAGGTTTACTAGCGGGCACTTGAACTATCTAGGTTAACTAGCGGGCACTTGGACTATGTAGTTTCCCTAGCAGGCATTTGGATTACTTAGGTTACCTAGTGGGCACTTGGACTATGTAGGTTACCTAGCAGGCACTTGGACTATGTAAGTTCCCTAGCGGGCACTTGGACTATTTAGGTTACCTAGCAGGCACTTTGACTATCTAGGTTAACTAATGGGCACTTGGACTATGTAGGTTGCCTAGCGAGCACTTGGACTACGTAGGTTCCCTAGCGGTCACTTGGAGTATGTAGGTTCCCTATCGGGTACTTGGACTGTCTAGGTTAACTAGCGGGCACTTGGACTATCTAGGTTATCTAGCACGCACTTGGATAATGAAGGATCCCTAGCGGGCACTTGGACTATCTAATTTACCTAGCGGGCACTTGGACTATGTAGGTTAACTAGCGGACACTTGCACGATCTAGGTTAACGAGCGGGCCCTTGGACTATGTAGGTTAACTAGCGGGCCCATGGATTATGTAGGTTTACTTGCAGGCACTTGGACTATCTAGGTTAACTAGCAGGCACTTGGACTATGTAGTTTCCCTTGCGGGCATTTGGACTATTTAGGTTACCATTGGGAACTTGGACTATGTAGGTTACCTAGCGGGCACTTGGACTATGTACGTCCCCTAGTGGGCACTTGGACTATCTAGGTTAACTAACGGACACTTGGATTATGTAGTTTCCCTAGCGGGCATTTGGATTATTTAGGTTACCTAGCGGGCACTTGGACTATGTAGGTTAACTAGAAGGCACTTGGACTATCAAGGTTACCTAGCGGGCTCTTGGACTATGTAGGTTACCACGGGCACTTGGACTATCTAGGTTAACGAATGTGCACTTGGACTATGTAGGTTACCTAGCGGGCACTTGGACTATCTAGGTTAACGATCGGGCACTTGGACTATGTAGGTTAACTAGCGGACACTTCGACTATCTAGGTTAGCTAACGGGCAATTGGACTATCTAGGTTACCTAGCGGGCACTTGGACTATGTAGGTTCCCCAGCGGGCACTTGGACAATTTAGGTTACCTAGCAGGCACTTTGACTATCTAGGTTAACTAACGGGCACTTGGACTATGTAGGTTGCCTAGCGAGCACTTGGACTATGTAGGTTCCCTAGCGGGCACTTGGACTATGTAGGTTCCCTATCGGGTACTTGGACTGTCTAGCTTAACTAGCTGGCAATTGCACTGTCTAGGCTAACTAGTGGGCACTTGGACTATGTAGTTTACCTAGCAGGCACTTGAACTATGTAGGTTATCTAGCGGGCACTTGGACTATCTAGGTTACCTAGAGGGCACTTGAAATATGTACGTTCTCTAGCGGGCACTTGGACTATGTAGGTTAACGAACGGGCACTTGGACTATGTAGGTAACCTAATGGTCACTTGGACTGTCTAGGTTACCTAACGGGGACTTGGACTATGTAGGTTAACTAGCGGGAACTTGGACTATGCAAGATCCTTATGGGACATTTCTACTACTTAGGTTAACTAGCGGGCACTTTGACTACCTAGGTTAACTAGCGGGCACTTGGACTATCTAGGTCAACTAGCGGGCTCTTGTACTATGTAGGTTAAGTAGCGGGCCCATGGACTATCTAGGTTAACTAACGGACCTTGGACTATGTAGGTTAACTAGCGGGAACTTGGACTATTTAGGTTAACTAACGGGCACTAGGTCTATCTAGGTTAACTAGCGGGCACTTGGACTATCTAGGTTACCTAGCAGGCAATTGGATTATGAAGGATGCCTAGCGGGCACTTGGACTATCTAGGTTACCTAGCAGGCACGTGGACTATGTAGGTTAACTAGCGGACACTTGCACGATCTAGGTTAACTAGAGGGCCCATGGATTATGTAGGTTTACTAGCAGGCACTTGGACTATCTAGGTTAACTAGCAGGCACTTGGACTATGTAGTTTCCCTAGCGGGCATTTGGACTATTTAGGTTACCATCGGGGAACTTGGACTATGTATGTTACCTAGCGGGCACTTGGACTATGTACGTCCCCTAGTGGGCACTTGGACTATCTAGGTAAACTAACGGGCACTTGGAGTATGTAGGTTGCCTAGCGGGCACTTGGACTATGTAGATTCCCTAGCGGGCACTTGGATTATGTAGGTTCCCTATCGGGCACTTGGATTATGTAGGTTCCCTATCGGGCACTTGGACTATGTAGGTTAACTAGCGGGCACTTGGACTGTCTAGGTAACCTAGCGGGTACTTGGACTATCTAGGTTAACGAACGGGCACTTGGACTATGTAGGTAACCTAGCGGGCACTTGGACTGTCTAGGTTACCTAGCGGGCACTTTGACTATCTAGGTTAACTAGCGGGCCCTTGGACTATGTAGGTTAACTAGCGGGAACTTGGACTATCTAGGTTAACTAACGGGTTATTGGACTATGTAGGTTAACTAGCGGGCACTTGGACTATCTAGGTTAACTAGCTGACCTTGGACTATGTAGGTTAACTAGCGGGCACTTGGACTATCTAGGTTAACTAGCGGGCACTTGCACAATGCAGGTTCCCTAGCGGACACTTTGACTATGTAGGTTCCCTAGCGGGCACTTGGACTATATAGGTTCTCTATGGGCACTTGGAATATCTAGGTTCCCTAACGGGCACTTGGAATATGTAGGTTCAATATCGGGCATTTGGACTATGTAGGTTCCTCCGCGGGCATTTGGACAGTGTAGGTTCCCTATCGGGCATTGGACTATGTAGGTTACTAGCAGGACCTTGGACTATCTAGGTTACCTAGCGGGCACTTGGACTATCTAGGTTACCTAGCGGGCACTTGGACTATGTACGTACCCTAGCGGGCACTTGAACTATCTAGGTTAACTAGAGTGCCCTTGGACTATGTAGGTTAACTAGCGGGCACTTGGATTATCTAGGTTAACTAGCGGGCACTTGGACGATCTAGGTTAAATAGCGGGCTCTTGGACTATCTAGGTTAACCAACGGGCACTTGGACTATCTAGATTAACTAGCAGGCCCTTGGACTATCTAGGTTAACTAGCGGGCACTTGGACTATCTAGGTTAACTAGAGTGCCCTTGGATTATGTAGGTTAACTAGCGGGCATTTGGATTATCTAGATTAACTAGCGGGCCCTTGGACTATCTAGGTTTACTAGCGGGCACTTGAACTATCTAGCTTAACTAGCGGGCACTTGGACTATGGAGTTTCCCTAGCAGGCATTTGGATTACTTAGGTTGCCTAGTGGGCACTTGGACTATGTAGGTTACCTAGCAGGCACTTGGACTATGTAGGTTCCCTAGCGGGCACTTGGACTATTTAGGTTACCTAGCAGGCACTTTGACTATCTAGGTTAACTAACGGGCACTTGGACTATGTAGGTTGCCTAGCGAGCACTTGGACTACGTAGGATCCCTAGCGGTCACATGGACTATGTAGGTTCCCTATCGGGTACTTGGACTATCTAGGTTAACTAGCAGGCACTTGGACTATCTAGGTTATCTAGCACGCACTTGGATTATGAAGGTCCCTAGCGGGCACTTGGACTATCTAGTTTACCTAGCGGGCACTTGGACTATGTAGGTTAACTAGCGGACACTTGCACGATCTAGGTTAACGAGCGGGCCCTTGGACTATGTAGGTTAACTAGCGGGCCCATGGATTATGTAGGTTTACTTGCAGGCACTTGGACTATCTAGGTTAACTAGCAGGCACTTGGACTATGTAGTTTCCCTAGCGGGCATTTGGACTATTTAGGTCACCATTGGGAACTTGGACTATGTAGTTTACCTAGCGGGCACTTGGACTATGTACGTCCCCTAGTGGGCACTTGGACTATCTAGGTTAACTAACGGACACTTGGACTATGTAGTTTCCCTAGCGGGCATTTGGATTATTTAGGTTACCTAGCGGGCACTTGGACTATGTAGGTTAACTAGAAGGCACTTGGACTATCAAGGTTACCTAGCGGGCTCTTGGACTATGTAGGTTACCACGGGCACTTGGACTATCTAGGTTAACGAACGTGAAATTGGACTATGTAGGTAATCTAGCGGGCACTTGGACTGTCTAGGTTACCTAGCGGGCACTTGTACTATTTAGGTTACCTAGCAGGCACTTTGACTATCTAGGTTAACTAATGGGCACTTGGACTATGTAGTTTCCCAGCGGGTACTTGGACTATGTAGGTTCCCTATCGGGTACTTGGACTGTCTAGGTTAACTAGCGGGCAATTGGACTGTCTAGGTTACCTAGTGGGCACTTGGACTATGTAGATTCCCTAGCGAGCACTTGGACTATGTAGGTTCCCTATCGGGTACTTGGACTGTCTAGGTTAACTAGCGGGCATTGGACTGTCTAGGTTACCTAGTGGGCACTTGGAGTATGTAGTTTACCTAGCAGGCACTTGGACTATGTAGGTAACCTAATGGTCACTTGGAGTGTATACGTTACCTAGCAGAGACTTGGACTATGTAGGTTAACTAGCGGGCACTTGGACTATGTAGGATCCCTATCAGACATTTGTACTACTTAGGTTAACTAGCGGGCACTTTGACTATCTAGGTTAACTAGTGAGCACTTGGACTATCTAGGTTAACTAACGGACCTTGGACTATGTAGGTTAACTAAAAGGCCCTTGGACTAAGTACATGCCCTAGTGGGCACTTGGACTATCTAAGTTAACTAACGGGCACTAGGACTATCTAGGTTAACTAGCGGGCACTTGGATTATCTAGGTTACCTAGCAGGCACTTGGATTATGATGGATCCCTAGCGAGCACTTGGACTATCTAGGTTAACTAGCGGGCACGAGGACTATGTAGGTTAACTAGCGGACACTTGCACGATCTAGGTTAACTAGCGGGCCCATGGATTATGTAGGTTTACTAGCGGGCACTTTGCCTATCTAGCTTAACTAGCAGGCACTTGGACTATGTAGTTTCCCTAGCGGGCATTTGGACTATTTAGGTTACCATCGGGAACTTGTACTATGTAGGTTACCTAGCGGGCACTTGGACTATGTACGTCCCCTAGTGGGCACTTGGACTATCTAGGTTAAATAACGGGCACTTGGACTATGTAGGTTGCCTAGCGGGCACTTGGACTATGTAGGTTAACTAGCGGGCACTTGGACTATGTAGGTTAACTAGCGGGCACTTGGACTATCTATGTTACCTAGAGGGCACTTGGACTGTCTAGGTAACCTAGACGGCACTTGAACTATCTAGCTTAACGAACGGGCACTTAGACTATGTACGTAACCTAGCGGGCACTTGGATTGTCTAGGTTACCTAGCGGGCACTTTGACTATCTAGGTTAACGAACGGGCACTTGGACTATGAAGGTTACCTAGCGGGCACTTGGACTATGTAGGATCCCTATCAGACATTTGGACTATTTAGGTTAACTAGCGGGCACTTGGACTATCTAGGTTAACTAGCGGGCACTTGGACTATATAGGTTAACTAGCGGACCTTGGACTATGTAGGTTAACTAGCGGGCACTTGGACTATATAGGTTAACTAGCGGACCTTGGACTATGTAGGTTAACTAGCGGGCACTTGGATTATCTAGATTAACTAGCGGGCCCTTGGACTATCTAGGTTTACTAGCGGGCACTTGAACTATCTAGGTTAACTAGCGGGCACTTGGACTATGTAGTTTCCCTAGCAGGCATTTGGATTACTTAGGTTACCTAGTGGGCACTTGGACTATGTAGGTTACCTAGCAGGCACTTGGACTATGTAAGTTCCCTAGCGGGCACTTGGACTATTTAGGTTACCTAGCAGGCACTTTGACTATCTAGGTTAACTAATGGGCACTTGGACTATGTAGGTTGCCTAGCGAGCACTTGGACTACGTAGGTTCCCTAGCGGTCACTTGGAGTATGTAGGTTCCCTATCGGGTACTTGGACTGTCTAGGTTAACTAGCGGGCACTTGGACTATCTAGGTTATCTAGCACGCACTTGGATAATGAAGGATCCCTAGCGGGCACTTGGACTATCTAGTTTACCTAGCGGGCACTTGGACTATGTAGGTTAACTAGCGGACACTTGCACGATCTAGGTTAACGAGCGGGCCCTTGGACTATGTAGGTTAACTAGCGGGCCAATGGATTATGTTGGTTTACTTGCAGGCACTTGGACTATCTAGGTTAACTAGCAGGCACTTGGACTATGTAGTTTCCCTAGCGGGCATTTGGACTATTTAGGTTACCATTGGGAACTTGGACTATGTAGGTTACCTAGCGGGCACTTGGACTATGTACGTCCCCTAGTGGGCACTTGGACTATCTAGGTTAACTAACGGGCACTGGGACTATGTAGTTTCCCTAGCGGGCATTTGGATTATTTAGGTTACCTAGCGGGCACTTGGTCTATGTAGGTTAACTAGAAGGCACTTGGACTATCAAGGTTACCTAGCGGGCCCTTGGACTATGTAGGTTACCAGCGGGCACTTGGCCTATCTAGGTTAACGAACGTGCACTTGGACTATGTAGGTAACCTAGCAGGCACTTGGACTGTCTAAGTTACCTAGCGGGCACTTGGCCAATCTAGGTTAACTAACGGGCACTTGGACTATGTAGGTTGCCTAGCGAGCACTTGGACTATGTACGTCCCCTAGCGGGCACTTGGACTATCTAGCTTAACTAGAGGGCCCTTGGACTATGTAGGTTAACTAGCGGACACTTGCACGATCTAGGTTAACGAGCGGGCCCTTGGACTATGTAGGTTAACTAGCGGGCCCATGGATTATGTAGGTTTACTTGCAGGCACTTGGACTATCTAGGTTAACTAGCAGGCACTTGGACTATGTAGTTTCCCTAGCGGGCATTTGGACTATTTAGGTCACCATTGGGAACTTGGACTATGTAGGTTACCTAGCGGGCACTTGGACTATGTACGTCCCCTAGTGGGCACTTGGACTATCTAGGTTAACTAACGGACACTTGGACTATGTAGTTTCCCTAGCGGGCATTTGGATTATTTAGGTTACCTAGCGGGCACTTGGACTATGTAGGTTAACTAGAAGGCAATTGGACTATCAAGGTTACCTAGCGGGCTCTTGGACTATGTAGGTTACCACGGGCACTTGGACTATCTAGGTTAACGAACGTGAAATTGGACTATGTAGGTAATCTAGCGGGCACTTGGACTGTCTAGGTTACCTAGCGGGCACTTGGACTATTTAGGTTACCTAGCAGGCACTTTGACTATCTAGGTTAACTAATGGGCACTTGGACTATGTAGTTTCCCAGCGGGTACTTGGACTATGTAGGTTCCCTATCGGGTACTTGGACTGTCTAGGTTAACTAGCGGGCAATTGGACTGTCTAGGTTACCTAGTGGGCACTTGGACTATGTAGATTCCCTAGCGAGCACTTGGACTATGTAGGTTCCCTATCGGGTACTTGGACTGTCTAGGTTAACTAGCGGGCATTGGACTGTCTAGGTTACCTAGTGGGCACTTGGAGTATGTAGTTTACCTAGCAGGCACTTGGACTATGTAGGTAACCTAATGGTCACTTGGAGTGTATACGTTACCTAGCAGAGACTTGGACTATGTAGGTTAACTAGCGGGCACTTGGACTATGTAGGATCCCTATCAGACATTTGTACTACTTAGGTTAACTAGCGGGCACTTTGACTATCTAGGTTAACTAGTGAGCACTTGGACTATCTAGGTTAACTAACGGACCTTGGACTATGTAGGTTAACTAAAAGGCCCTTGGACTAAGTACATGCCCTAGTGGGCACTTGGACTATCTAAGTTAACTAACGGGCACTAGGACTATCTAGGTTAACTAGCGGGCACTTGGATTATCTAGGTTACCTAGCAGGCACTTGGATTATGATGGATCCCTAGCGAGCACTTGGACTATCTAGGTTAACTAGTGGGCACGAGGACTATGTAGGTTAACTAGCGGACACTTGCACGATCTAGGTTAACTAGCGGGCCCATGGATTATGTAGGTTTACTAGCGGGCACTTTGCCTATCTAGCTTAACTAGCAGGCACTTGGACTATGTAGTTTCCCTAGCGGGCATTTGGACTATTTAGGTTACCATCGGGAACTTGTACTATGTAGGTTACCTAGCGGGCACTTGGACTATGTACGTCCCCTAGTGGGCACTTGGACTATCTAGGTTAAATAACGGGCACTTGGACTATGTAGGTTGCCTAGCGGGCACTTGGACTATGTAGGTTAACTAGCGGGCACTTGGACTATGTAGGTTAACTAGCGGGCACTTGGACTATCTATGTTACCTAGAGGGCACTTGGACTGTCTAGGTAACCTAGACGGCACTTGGACTATCTAGCTTAACGAACGGGCACTTAGACTATGTACGTAACCTAGCGGGCACTTGGATTGTCTAGGTTACCTAGCGGGCACTTTGACTATCTAGGTTAACGAACGGGCACTTGGACTATGAAGGTTACCTAGCGGGCACTTGGACTATGTAGGATCCCTATCAGACATTTGGACAATTTAGGTTAACTAGCGGGCACTTGGACTATCTAGGTTAACTAGCGGGCACTTGGACTATATAGGTTAACTAGCGGACCTTGGACTATTTAGGTTAACTAGCGGGCACTTGGACTATATAGGTTAACTAGCGGACCTTGGACTATGTAGGTTAACTAGCGGGCACTTGGATTATCTAGATTAACTAGCGGGCCCTTGGACTATCTAGGTTTACTAGCGGGCACTTGAACTATCTAGGTTAACTAGCGGGCACTTGGACTATGTAGTTTCCCTAGCAGGCATTTGGATTACTTAGGTTACCTAGTGGGCACTTGGACTATGTAGGTTACCTAGCAGGCACTTGGACTATGTAAGTTCCCTAGCGGGCACTTGGACTATTTAGGTTACCTAGCAGACACTTTGACTATCTAGGTTAACTAATGGGCACTTGGACTATGTAGGTTGCCTAGCGAGCACTTGGACTACGTAGGTTCCCTAGCGGTCACTTGGACTATGTAGGTTCCCTATCGGGTACTTGGACTGTCTAGGTTAACTAGCGGGCACTTGGACTATCTAGGTTATCTAGCACGCACTTGGATAATGAAGGATCCCTAGCGGGCACTTGGACTATCTAGTTTACCTAGCGGGCACTTGGACTATGTAGGTTAACTAGCGGACACTTGCACGATCTAGGTTAACGAGCGGGCCCTTGGACTATGTAGGTTAACTAGCGGGCCAATGGATTATGTTGGTTTACTTGCAGGCACTTGGACTATCTAGGTTAACTAGCAGGCACTTGGACTATGTAGTTTCCCTAGCGGGCATTTGGACTATTTAGGTTACCATTGGGAACTTGGACTATGTAGGTTACCTAGCGGGCACTTGGACTATGTACGTCCCCTAGTGGGCACTTGGACTATCTAGGTTAACTAACGGGCACTTGGACTATGTAGTTTCCCTAGCGGGCATTT
This sequence comes from Tenrec ecaudatus, assembly GCF_050624435.1. Lineage (NCBI taxonomy): Eukaryota > Metazoa > Chordata > Mammalia > Afrosoricida > Tenrecidae > Tenrec > Tenrec ecaudatus. The sequence goes on from NW_027457673.1 coordinate 871,480, forward strand.
GGATTATTTAGGTTACCTAGCGGGCACTTGGTCTATGTAGGTTAACTAGAAGGCACTTGGACTATCAAGGTTACCTAGCGGGCCCTTGGACTATGTAGGTTACCAGCGGGCACTTGGCCTATCTAGGTTAACGAACGTGCACTTGGACTATGTAGGTAACCTAGCAGGCACTTGGACTGTCTAAGTTACCTAGCGGGCACTTGGCCAATCTAGGTTAACTAACGGGCACTTGGACTATGTAGGTTGCCTAGCGAGCACTTGGACTATGTACGTCCCCTAGCGGGCACTTGGACTATCTAGCTTAACTAGAGGGCCCTTGGACTATGTAGGTTAACTATCGGGCACTTGGATTATCTAGGTTTACCAGCGGGCACTTGGACGATCTAGGTTAACTAGCGGGCACTTGGACAATCTAGATTAACTAGCGGGCCCTTGGACCATCTAGGCTTACTAGCGGGCACTTGGATTATTTAGGTTACCTAGTGGGCACTTGGACTATCTAGGTTTCCTAGCCGGCACTCGGACTATGTACATACCCTAGCGCGCACTTGGACTATCTAGGTTACCTAGCGGCCACTTGGACTATGTACGTCCCCTAGTGGGCACTTGGACTATCTAGGTTAACTAACGGGCACTTGGACTATGTAGTTTCCCTAGCGGATATTTGTTTTATTTAGGTTACCTAGTGGGCTCTTGGACTATGTAGGTTACCTAGCGGGCACTTGGACTATATAGGTCCCCTAGTGGGCACTTGGACTATCTAGGTTAACTAACGGGCACTTGAACTATGTAGGTTGCCTAGCGGGCACTTGGACTATGTAGGTTCCCTATCGGGCACTTGGACTATGTAGGTTAACGAACGGGCACTTGGACTATGTAGGTAACCTAGCCGGCACTTGGACTGTCTAGGTTACCCAGCGGGCAGTTTGACTATCTAGGTTAACAAACGGGCACTTGGACTATGTAGGTTACCTTGCGGGCACTTGGACTATCTAGGTCAACTAGCGGGCCCTTGTACTATGGAGGTTAACTAGCGGGCACTTGGACTATCTAGGTTAACTAACGGGCACTTGGACTATGTAGTTTCCCTAGCGGGCAATTGGATTATTTAGGTTAGCTAGTAGGCACTTGGACTATGTAAGTTAACTAGAAAGCACTTGGATTATCATGGTTACCTAGTGGGCCCTTGGACTATGTAGGTTACCAGCGGGCACTTGGCCTATCTAGGTTAACGAACGGGAACTTGGACTATGTAGTTTAACTAGCGGACACTTCGACTATCTAGGCTAGCTAACGGGCAATTGGACTATCTAGGTTACCCAGCGGGCACTTGGACTATGTAGGTTCCCTAGCGGGCACTTGGACTATTCAGGTTACCTAGCAGGCACTTTGAATATCTAGGTTAACTAACGGGCACTTGGACTATGTAGGTTGCCTAGGGAGCACTTGGACTATGTAGGTTCCCAGCGGGCACTTGGACTATGTAGGTTCCCTATCGGGTACTTGGACTGTCTAGGTTAACTAGAAGGCAATTGGACTGTCTAGGTTACCTAGTGGGCACTTGGACTATGTAGTTTACCTAGCGAGCACTAGGATTATGTAGGTTCCCTAGCGGGCACTTGGACTATGTAGGTTCCCTATCGGGTACTTGGACTGTCTAGGTTAACTAGCGGGCAATTGGACTGTATATGTTACCTAGTGGGCACTTGGACTATGTAGTTTACCTAGCAGGCACTTGGACTATGTAGGTTAACTAGCGGGCACTTGGACTATCTCGGTTACCTAGAGGGCACTTGGACTATGTACATTTTCTCGCGGGCACTTGGGCTATCTACGTTACCTAGCGGGCACTTGGACTATGTAGGTTAACGAACGGGCACTTGGACTATGTAGGTAACCTTATGGTCACTTGGACTGTCTAGGTTACCTAGCAAGGACTTGGACTATGTAGGTTAACTAGCAGGCACTTGGACTATGTAGGATCCCTATCGGACATTTGTACTACTTAGGTTAACTAGCGGGCACTTTGACTATCTAGGTTAACTAGCGGGCACTTGGACTATCTAGGTCAACTAGCGGGCCCTTGTACTATGTAGGTTAACTAGCGGGCAATTGGACTATCTAGGTTTACTGGCGGGAACTTGGACTATCTAGGTTAACTAACGGACCTTGGACTATGTAGGTTAACAAGCGGGCCCTTGGACTATGTACGTCCCCTAGTGGGCACTTGGACTATCTAGGTTAACTAACGGGTACTAGGACTATCTAGGTTAACTATCGGGCACTTGGACTCTCTAGGTTACCTAGCAGGCACTTGGATTATGAAGGATCCCTAGCGGGCACTTGGACTATCTAGGTTACCAAGCGGGCACGTGGACTATGTAGGTTAACTAGCGGACACTTGCACGATCTAGGTTAACTAGCGGGCCATTGCACTATGTAGGTTAACTAGCGGGCCCATGGATTATGTAGATTTACTAGCAGGCACTTGGACTATCTAGGTTAACTAGCAGGCACTTGGATTATGTAGTTTCCCTACCGGGCATTTGTACTATTTAGGTTACCATCGGGAACTTGGACTTTGTAGGTTGCCTAGCGGGCACTTGGACTATGTAGGTTCCCTATCGGGCAATTGGACTATGTAGGTTAACTAGCGGGCACTTGGACTGTCTAGGTAACCTAGCAGGCACTTGAACTACCTAGGTTAACGAACGGGCACTTGGACTATGTAGGTAACCTAGTGGGCACTTGGACTGTCTAGTTTACCTAGCGGGCACTTTGACTATCTAGGTTAACGAACGGGCACTTGGACTATGTAGGTTACCTAGCGGGCACTTGGACTCTGTAGGATCCCTATCGGACATTTGGATTACTTAGGTTAACTAGCGGGCACTTGGACTATCTAGGTTAACTAGCGGGCACTTGTACTATGTAGGTCAACTAGCGGGCCCTTGTACTATGTAGGTTAACTAGCGGGCCCTTAGACTATGTAGGTTAACTGGCGGGCACTTGGACTATCTAGGTTTCCTAGCCGGCACTCGGATTATGTACATACCCTAGCGCGCACTTGGACTATCTAGGTTACCTAGCGGGCACTTGGACTATGTACGTCCCCTAGTGGGCACTTGGACTATTTAGGTTAACTAACGGGTACGTGGATTATGTAGTTTCCCTAGCGGGCATTTGGATTATATAGGTTACCTAGTGGGCACTGGGACTATGTAGGTTACCTAGCGGGCACTTGGACTATGTAGGTTAATTAGAAAGCACTTGGACTATCAAGGTTACCTAGCGGGCCCTTGGACAATGTAGGTTACCAGCGGGCACTTGGATTTCTAGGTTAACGAACGCGCACTTGGACTATGTAGGTAACCTAGCAGGCACTTGGACTGTCTAGGTTACCTAGCGGGCACTTGGCCTATCTAGATTAACTAACGGGCACTTGGACTATGTAGGTTAACTAGCGGACACTTCGACTATCTAGGTTAGCTAACGGGCAATTGGACTATCTAGGTTACCTAGCGGGCACTTGGACTATGTAGTTTCCCTAGCGGGCACTTGGACTATTTAGGTTACCTAGAAGGCACTTTGACTATCTAGGTTAACTAACGGGCACTTGGACTATGTAGGTTCCCTAGCGAGCACTTGGACTATGTACGTCCCCTAGCGGGCACTTGGACAATCTAGGTTAACTAGAGGGCCCTTTGACTATGTAGGTTAACTATCGGGCACTTGGATTATCTAGGTTAACTAGTGGGCACTTGGACGATCTAGGTTAACTAGTGGGCACTTGTACTATCTAGGTAAACTAGCGGGCACTTGGACAAACTAGATTAACTAGCGGGCCCTTGGACTATCTAGGTTAACTCACGGGCACATGGATTATCTAAGTTAACTTGCGGGTACTTGGACTATCTAGATTAACTGGCGGGCCCTTGGACTATCTAGGTTTACTAGCGGGCACTTGGACTATCTAGGTTAACTAGCGGGCACTTGGACTATGTAGGTTACCTAGCGGGCACTTGGACTATGTAGGTTAACTAGAAGGCATTTGGACTTTCTAGGTTTACTAGCGGGCACTTGGACTATCTAGGTTAACTAGCGGGCACTTGGACTATGCAGTTTCCCTAGCGGGCATTTGGATTATTTAGGTTACCTACTGGGCACTTGGACTATGTAGGTAACCTAGCGGGCACTTGGACTATGTAGGTTACCTAGCGGGCACTTGGACTATGTAGGTTAACTAGAAGGCACTTGGACTATCAAGGTAACCTAGCAGGCACTTGGACTATCTAGGTTAACGAACGGGCACTTGAACTATGTAGGTTACCTAGCGGGCACTTGGACTATGTAGGATCCCTATCGAACATTTGGACTACTTAGGTTAACTAGAGGGCACTTGGACTATCTAGTTTAACTAGCGGGCACTTGGACTATCTAGGTCAATTAGCGGGCCCTTGTACTATGTAGGTTAACTAGCGGGCACTTGGACTATCTAGGTTTCCTAGCCGGCACTCGGACTATGTACATACCCTAGCGCGCACTTGGACTATCTAGGTTACCTAGCGGGCACTTGGACTATGTACATCCCCTAGTGGGCACTTGGACTATCTAGGTTAACTAACGGGCACTTGGACTATGTAGTTTCCCTAGCGGGCATTTGGATTATTTAGGTTACCTAGTGGGTACTTGGACTATGTAGGTTACCTAGCGGGCACTTGGACTATGTAGGTTAACTAGAAGGCACTTGGACTATCAAGGTTACCTAGCGGGCCCTTGGACTATGTAGGTTACTAGCGGGCACTTGGACTATCTAGGTTAACGAACGTGCACTTGGACTATGTAGGTAACCTAGCAGGCACTTGGACTGTCTAGGTTACCTAGCGGGCACTTGGCCTATCTAGGTTAACGAACGGGCACTTGGACTATGTAGGTTAACTAGCGGACACTTCGACTATCTAGGTTAGCTAACGGGCAATTGGACTATCTAGGTTACCTAGCGGGCACTTGACTATGTAGGTTCCCTAGCGGGCACTTGGACTATTCAGGTTACCTAGCAGGCACTTTGAATATCTAGGTTAACTAACGGGCACTTGGACTATGTAGGTTGCCTAGGGAGCACTTGGACTATGTATGTTCCCAGCGGGCACTTGGACTATGTAGGTTCCCTATCGGGTACTTGGACTGTCTAGGTTAACTAGCGGGCAATTGGACTGTCTAGGTTACCTAGTGGGCACTTGGACTATGTAGTTTACCTAGCGAGCACTTGGACTATGTAGGTGCCCTAGCGGGCACTTGTACTATGTAGGTTCCCTATCGGGTACTTGGACTGTCTAGGTTAAATAGCGGGCAATTGGACTGTATATGTTACCTAGTGGGCACTTGGACTATGTAGTTTACCTAGCAGGCACTTGGACTATGTAGGTTAACTAGCGGGCACTTGGACTATCTCGGTTACCTGAGGGCACTTGGACTATGTACATTTTCTCGCGGGCACTTGGGCTATCTACGTTACCTAGCGGGCACTTGGACTATGTAGGTTAACGAACGGGCACTTGGACAATGTAGGTAACCTAATGGTCACTTGGACTGTCTAGGTTACCTAGCAGCGACTTGGACTATGTAGGTTAACTAGCAGGCACTTGGACTATCTAGGTTAACTAGCGGGCACTTGGACTATCTAGGTCAACTAGTGGGCCCTTGTACTATGTAGGTTAACTAGCGGGCACTTGGACTATCTAGGTTAACTAACGGACCTTGGACTATGTAGGTTAACAAGCGGGCCCTTGGACTATGTACGTCCCCTAGTGGGCACTTGGACTATCTAGGTTAACTAACGGGTACTAGGACTATCTAGATTAACTATCGGGCACTTGGACTCTCTAGGTTACCTAGCAGGCACTTGGATTATGAAGGATCCCTAGCGGGCACTTGGACTATCTAGGTTACCAAGCGGGCACGTGGACTATGTAGGTTAACTAGCGGACACTTGCACGATCTAGGTTAACTAGCGGGCCATTACACTATGTAGGTTAACTAGCAGGCACTTGGACTATCTAGGTTAACTAACGGGTACTAGGACTATCTAGGTTAACTAGCGGGCACTTGGACTATCTAGGTTACCTAGCAGGCACTTGGATTATGAAGGATCCCTAGCGGGCACTTGGACTATCTAGGTTACCAAGCGGGCACGTGGAATATGTAGGTTAACTAGCGGACACTTGCACGATCTAGGTTAACTAGCGGGCCATTGCACTATGTAGGTGAACTAGCGGGCCCATGGATTATGTAGGTTTACTAGCAGGCACTTGGGCTATCTAGGTTAACTAGCAGGCACTTGGACTATGTAGTTTCCCTAGCGGGCATTTGGACTATTTAGGTTACCATCGGGAACTTGGACTATGTAGGTTACCTAGTGGGCACTTGGACTATGTACGTCCCCTAGTGGGCACATGGACTATCTAGGTTAACTAACTGGCACTTGGACTTTGTAGGTTGCCTTGCGGGCACTTGGACTATGTAGGTTCCCTATAGGGCACTTGGACTATGTAGGTTATCTAGCGGGCACTTGGACTGTCTAGGTAACCTAGCAGGCACTTGGACTATCTAGGTTAACGAACGGGCACTTGGACTATGTAGGTTACCTAGTGGGCACTTGGACTGTCTAGGTTACCTAGCAGGCACTTTGACTATCTAGGTTAACTAACGGGCACTTGGACTATGTAGGTTGCCTAGGGAGCACTTGGACTATGTAGGTTCCCAGCGGGCACTTGGACTATGTAGGTTCCCTATCGGGTACTTGGACTGTCTAGGTTAACTAGCGGGCAATTGGACTGTCTAAGTTACCTAGTGGGCACTTGGACTATGTAATTTACCTAGCGAGCACTTGGACTATGTAGGTTCCCTAGCGGGCACTTGGACTATGTAGGTTCCCTATCGGGTACTTGGACTGTCTAGGTTAACTAGCGGGCAATTGGACTGTCTATGTTACCTAGTGGGCACTTGGACTATGTAGTTTACCTAGCAGGCACATGGACTATGTAGGTTAACTAGCGGGCACTTGGACTATCTCGGTTACCTAGAGGGCACTTGGACTATGTACATTTTCTCGCGGGCACTTGGGCTATCTACGTTACCTAGCGGGCACTTGGACTATGTAGGTTAACGAACGGGCACTTGGACTATGTAGGTAACCTAACGGTCACTTGGACTGTCTAGGTTACCTAGCAGCGACTTGGACTATGTAGGTTAACTAGCGGTCACTTGGATTATGTAGGATCCCTATCTGACATTTGTACTACTTAGGTTAACTAGCGGGCACTTTGACTATCTAGGTTAACTAGCGGGCACTTGGACTATCTAGGTCAACTAGCGGGCCCTTGTACTATGTAGGTTAACTAGCGGGCACCTGGACTATCTAGGTTAACTAACGGACCTTGGACTATGTAGGTTAACTAGCGGGCCCTTGGACTATGTACGTCCCCTAGTGGGCACTTGGACTATCTAGGTTAACTAACGGGTTCTAGGACTATCTAGGGTAACTAGCGGGCACTTGGACTATCTAGGTTACCTAGCAGGCACTTGGATTATGAAGGATCCCTAGCGGGCACTTGGACTATCTAGGTTACCAAGCGGGCACGTGGAATATGTAGGTTAACTAGCGTACACTTGCACGATCTAGGTTAACTAGCGGGCCATTGCACTATGTAGGTGAACTAGCGGGCCCATGGATTATGTAGGTTTACTAGCAGGCACTTGGGCTATCTAGGTTAACTAGCAGGCACTTGGACTATGTAGTTTCCCTAGCGGGCATTTGGACTATTTAGGTTACCATCGGGAACTTGGACTATGTAGGTTACCTAGCGGGCACTTGAACTATGTACGTCCCCTAGTGGGCACTTGGACTATCTAGGTTAACTAACTGGCACTTGGACTTTGTAGGTTGCCTTGCGGGCACTTGGACTATGTAGGTTCCCTATCGGGCACTTGGACTATGTAGGTTAACTAGCGGGCACTTGGACTATCTAGGTTAACGAACGGGCACTTGGACTATATAGGTTACCTAGCAGGCACTTGGACTCTGTAGGATCCCTATCGCACATTTGGATTACTTAGGTTAACTAGCGGGCACTCCGACTATCTAGGTTAACTAGCGGGCACATGGACTATCTAGGTCAACTAGCGGGCCCTTGTACTATGTAGGTTAACTAGCGGGCCCTTAGACTATGTAGGTTAACTAGCGGGCAATTGGACTATCTACGTTTCCTAGCCGGCACTCGGACTATGTACATACCCTAGCGCGCACTTGGACTATCTAGGTTACCTAGCGGGCACTTGGACTATGTACGTCCCCTAGTGGGCACTTGGACTATCTAGGTTAACTAACGGGCACTTGGACTATGTAGTTTCCCTAGCGGGCATTTGGATTATATAGGTTATCTAGTGGGCACTTGGACTATGTAGGTTAACTAGAAAGCACTTGGACTATCAAGGTTACCTAGGGGGCCCTTGAACAATGTAGGTTATCAGCGGGCACTTGGACTTTCTAGGTTAACAAACGCGCTCTTGGACTATGTAGGTAACCTAGCAGGCACTTGGACTGTCTAGGTTACCTAGCGGGCACTTGGCCTATCTAGATTAACTAACGGGCACTTGGACTATGTTGGTTAAATAGCGGACACTTCGACTATCTAGGTTAGCTAACGGGCAATTGGACTATCTAGGTTACCTAGCGGGCACATGGACTATGTAGGTTCCCTACCGGGCACTTGGACTATTTCGATTACCTAGAAGGCACTTTGACTATCTAGGTTAACTAACGGGCACTTGGACTATGTAGGTTCCCTAGCGAGCACTTGGACTATGTACGTCCCCTAGCGGGCACTTGGACTATCTAGGTTAACTAGAGGGCCCTTGGACTATGTAGGTTAACTATCGGGCACTTGGATTATCTAGGTTAACTAGCGGGCACTTGGACGATCTAGGTTAACTAGTGGGCACTTGGACTATCTAGGTAAACTAGCGGGCACTTGGACAATCTAGATTAACTAGCGGGCCCTTGGACACTCTAGGTTAACTCACGGGCACATGCATTATCTAAGTTAACTAGCGGGCACTTGGACTATCTAGATTAACTAGAGGGCCCTTGGACTATCTAGGTTTACTAGCGGGCACTTGGACTATCTAGGTTAACTAGCGGGCACTTGGACTATGTAGGTTACCTAGCGGGCACTTGGACTATGTAGGTTCACAAAAGGCATTTGGACTATCTAGGTTAACTAGCGGGCACTTAGACTATGTAGTTTTCCTAGAGGGCATTTGGATTATTTAGGTTACCTAGTGGGCACTTGGACTATGTAGGTTACCTAGCGGGCACTTGGACTATGTAGGTTAACTACAAGAACTTGGACTATCAAGGTTACCTAGCGGGCCCTTGGACTATGTAGGTTACCAGCGGGCACTTGGACTATCTAGGTTAACGAACGTGCACTTGGACTATGTAGGTAACCTTGCGGGCACTTGGACTGTCTAGGTTACCTAGTGGGCACATGGCCTATCTAGGTTAACGAATGGGCACTTGGACTATGTAGATTACCAGCGGTTACTTGGACTATGTAGGATCCCTATCGGACATTTGGACTACTTAGGTTACCTAGCGGTCACTTGGACTATCTAGGTTAACGAACGGGCACTTGGACTCTGTAGGTTAACTAGCGGACACTTCCAATATGTAGGTTAGCTAACGGGCAATTGGACTATCTAGGTTACCTAGCGGGCACTTGGACTATGTAGGTTCCCTAGCGGGCACTTGGACTATGTAGGTTCCTTATCAGGCATTGGACTATGTAGGTTAACTAGCAGGACCTTGGACTATCTAGGTTACCTAGCAGGCACTTGGACTATGTAGGTTAACTAGCGCGCACTTGGACAATCTAGGTTACCTAGCGGGCACTTGGACTATCTAGGTTACCTAGCGGGCACTTGGACTATGTACGTACCCTAGCGGGCACTTGGACTATCTAGGTTAACTAGAGGGCCCTTGGACTATGTAGGTTAACTAGCGGGCACTTGGATTAGCTAGGTTAACTAGCGGGCACTTGGACTATCTAGATTAACTAGCGGGGCCTTGGACTATCTAGGTTAACTAGCGGGCACTTGGACTATCTAGGTTGACTAGCGGGCACTTGGACCACCTAGATTAACTAGCGGGCCCTTGGACTATCTAGGTTTACTAGCGGGCACTTGGTTTATCTAGGTTAACTAGCGGGCACTTGGACAATGTAGTTTCCCTAGCGGGCATTTGGATTACTTAGGTTACCTAGTGGGCACTTGGACTATGTAGGTTACCTTGCGGGCACTTGGACTATGTAGGTTAACTAGAAGGCACTTGGATTATCAAGGTTACCTAGCGGGCTCTTGGACTATGTAGGTTACCACGGGCACTTGGACAATCTAGGTTAACGAATGTGCACTTGGACTATGTATGTAATCTAGCGGGCACTTGGACTGTCTAGGTTACCTCGCGGGCACTTGGCATATCTAGGTTAACGATCGGGCACTTGGACTATGTAGGTTAACTAGCGGACACTTCGACTATCTAGGTTAGCTAACGGGCATATGGAGTATGTAGGTTGCCTATCGAGCACTTGGACTATGTAGGTTCCCTAGCGGGCACTTGGACTATGTAGGTTCCCTATCGTGTACTTGGACTGTCTAGGTTAACTAGCTGGCAATTGGTCTGTCTAGGTTAACTAGCGGGCCCTTGGACTATGTACGTAACTTAGTGGGCACTTGGACTATCTAGGTTAACTAACGGGCACTAGGACTATCTAGGTTAACTAGCGGGCACTTGGACTATCTAGGTTACCTAGCAGGCACTTGGATTATGAAGGATGCCTAGCGGGCACTTGGACCATCTAGGTTAACTAGCGGGCACGAGGACTATGTAGGTTAACTAGCGGACACTTGCACGATCTAGGTTAACTAGCGGGCCCTGGCACTATGTAGGTTAACTAGCGGGCCCATGGATTATGTAGGTTTACTAGCAGGCACTTGGACTATCTAGGTTAACTAGCAGGCACTTGGACTATGTAGTTTCACTAGCGGGCATTTGGACTATTTAGGTTACCATCGGGAACTTGGACTATGTAGGTTACCTAGCGGGCACTTGGACTATGTACTTCCCCTAGTGGGCACTTGGACTATCTAGGTTAACTAACGGGCACTTGGACTATGTAGGTTGCCTAGAGGGCACTTGGACTATGTAGGTTCCCTATCGGGCACTTGGACTATGTAGGATAACTAGCGGGCACTTGGACTGTCTAGGTAACCTAGCAGGCACTTGGACTATCTAGGTTAACGAACGGGCACTTGAACTATGTAGGTTAACTAGCGGGCACTTGGACTGTCTAGGTAACCTAGCAGGCACTTGGACTATCTAGGTTAACGAACGGGCACTTGGACTATGTAGGTTACCTAGCGGGCACTTGGACTATGTAGGTTAACTAGCGGGCCCTTAGAATATATAGGTTAACTAGCGGGCACTTGGACTATCTAGGTTTCCTAGCCGGCACTCGGACTATGTACATACCCTAGCGCGCACTTGGACTATCTAGGTTACCTAGCGGGCACTTGGACTATGTACGTCCCCTAGTGGGCACTTGGACTATCTAGGTTAACTAACGGGCACTTGGACTATGTAGTTTCCCTAGCGGGCATTTGGATTATATAGGTTATCTAGTGGGCACTTGGACTATGTACTTCCCCTAGTGGGCACTTGGACTATCTAGGTTAACTAACGGGCACTTGGACTATGTAGGTTGCCTAGAGGGCACTTGGACTATGTAGGTTCCCTATCGGGCACTTGGACTATGTAGGATAACTAGCGGGCACTTGGACTGTCTAGGTAACCTAGCAGGCACTTGGACTATCTAGGTTAACGAACGGGCACTTGAACTATGTAGGTTAACTAGCGGGCACTTGGACTGTCTAGGTAACCTAGCAGGCACTTGGACTATCTAGGTTAACGAACGGGCACTTGGACTATGTAGGTTACCTAGCGGGCACTTGGACTATGTAGGTTAACTAGCGGGCCCTTAGAATATATAGGTTAACTAGCGGGCACTTGGACTATCTAGGTTTCCTAGCCGGCACTCGGACTATGTACATACCCTAGCGCGCACTTGGACTATCTAGGTTACCTAGCGGGCACTTGGACTATGTACGTCCCCTAGTGGGCACTTGGACTATCTAGGTTAACTAACGGGCACTTGGACTATGTAGTTTCCCTAGCGGGCATTTGGATTATATAGGTTATCTAGTGGGCACTTGGACTATGTAGGTTACCTAGCGGGCACTTGGACTATGTAGGTTAACTAGAAAGCACTTGGACTATCAAGGTTACCTAGCGGGCCCTTGGACAATGTACGTTATCAGCGGGCACTTGGACTTTCTAGGTTAGCGAACGCGCACTTGGACTATGTAGGTAACCTAGCAGGCACTTGGACTGTCTAGGTTACCTAGCGGGCACTTGGCCTATCTAGATTAACTAACGGGCACTTGGACTATGTAGGTTAACTAGCGGACACTTCGACTATCTAGGTTAGCTAACGGGCAATTGGACTATCTAGGTTACCTAGCGGGCACTTGGACTATGTAGGTTCCCTAGCGGGCACTTGGACTATTTAGATTACCTAGAAGGCACTTTGCCTATCTAGGTTAACTAACGGGCACTTGGACTATGTAGGTTCCCTAGCGAGCACATGGACTATGTACGTCCCCTAGTGGACACTTGGACTATCTAGGTTAACTAGAGGGCCCTTGGACTATGTAGGTTAACTATCGGGCACTTGGATTATCTAGGTTAACTAGCGTGCACTTGGACGATCTAGATTAACTAGTGGGCACTTGGACTATCTAGGTAAACTAGCGGGCACTTGTACAATCTAGATTAACTAGCGGACCCTTGGACACTCTAGGTTAACTCACGGGCACATACATTATCTAAGTTAACTAGCGGGCACTTGGACTATCTAGATTAACTAGAGGGCCCTTGGACTACCTAGGTTTACTAGCGGGCACTTGGACTATCTAGGTTAACTAGCGGGCACTTGGACTATGTAGGTTACCTAGCGGGCACTTGGACTATGTAGGTTCACAAAAGGCATTTGGACTATCTAGGTTAACTAGCGGGCACTTGGACTATGTAGTTTTCCTAGAGGGCATTTGGATTATTTAGGTTACCTAGTGGGCACTTGGACTATGTAGGTTACCTAGCGGGCACTTGGACTATGTAGGTTAACTACAAGAACTTGGACTATCAAGGTTACCTAGCGGGCCCTTGGACTATGTAGGTTACCAGCGGGCACTTGGACTATCTAGGTTAACGAACGTGCACTTGGACTATGTAGGTAACCTTGCGGGCACTTGGACTGTCTAGGTTACCTAGTGGGCACATGGCCTATCTAGGTTAACGAATGGGCACTTGGACTATGTAGATTACCAGCGGTTACTTGGACTATGTAGGATCCCTATCGGACATTTGGACTACTTAGGTTACCTAGCGGTCACTTGGACTATCTAGGTTAACGAACGGGCACTTGGACTCTGTAGGTTAACTAGCGGACACTTCCAATATGTAGGTTAGCTAACGGGCAATTGGACTATCTAGGTTACCTAGCGGGCACTTGGACTATGTAGGTTCCCTAGCGGGCACTTGGACTATGTAGGTTCCTTATCAGGCATTGGACTATGTAGGTTAACTAGCAGGACCTTGGACTATCTAGGTTACCTAGCAGGCACTTGGACTATGTAGGTTAACTAGCGCGCACTTGGACAATCTAGGTTACCTAGCGGGCACTTGGACTATCTAGGTTACCTAGCGGGCACTTGGACTATGTACGTACCCTAGCGGGCACTTGGACTATCTAGGTTAACTAGAGGGCCCTTGGACTATGTAGGTTAACTAGCGGGCACTTGGATTAGCTAGGTTAACTAGCGGGCACTTGGACTATCTAGATTAACTAGTGGGGCCTTGGACTATCTAGGTTAACTAGCGGGCACTTGGACTATCTAGGTTGACTAGCGGGCACTTGGACCACCTAGATTAACTAGCGGGCCCTTGGACTATCTAGGTTTACTAGCGGGCACTTGGTTTATCTAGGTTAACTAGCGGGCACTTGGACAATGTAGTTTCCCTAGCGGGCATTTGGATTACTTAGGTTACCTAGTGGGCACTTGGACTATGTAGGTTACCTTGCGGGCACTTGGACTATGTAGGTTAACTAGAAGGCACTTGGATTATCAAGGTTACCTAGCGGGCTCTTGGACTATGTAGGTTACCACGGGCACTTGGACAATCTAGGTTAACGAATGTGCACTTGGACTATGTATGTAATCTAGCGGGCACTTGGACTGTCTAGGTTACCTCGCGGGCACTTGGCATATCTAGGTTAACGATCGGGCACTTGGACTATGTAGGTTAACTAGCGGACACTTCGACTATCTAGGTTAGCTAACGGGCATATGGAGTATGTAGGTTGCCTATCGAGCACTTGGACTATGTAGGTTCCCTAGCGGGCACTTGGACTATGTAGGTTCCCTATCGTGTACTTGGACTGTCTAGGTTAACTAGCTGGCAATTGGTCTGTCTAGGTTAACTAGCGGGCCCTTGGACTATGTACGTAACTTAGTGGGCACTTGGACTATCTAGGTTAACTAACGGGCACTAGGACTATCTAGGTTAACTAGCGGGCACTTGGACTATCTAGGTTACCTAGCAGGCACTTGGATTATGAAGGATGCCTAGCGGGCACTTGGACCATCTAGGTTAACTAGCGGGCACGAGGACTATGTAGGTTAACTAGCGGACACTTGCACTATCTAAGTTAACTAGCGGGCCCTGGCACTATGTAGGTTAACTAGCGGGCCCATGGATTATGTAGGTTTACTAGCAGGCACTTGGACTATCTAGGTTAACTAGCAGGCACTTGGACTATGTAGTTTCACTAGCGGGCATTTGGACTATTTAGGTTACCATCGGGAACTTGGACTATGTAGGTTACCTAGCGGGCACTTGGACTATGTACTTCCCCTAGTGGGCACTTGGACTATCTAGGTTAACTAACGGGCACTTGGACTATGTAGGTTGCCTAGAGGGCACTTGGACTATGTAGGTTCCCTATCGGGCACTTGGACTATGTAGGATAACTAGCGGGCACTTGGACTGTCTAGGTAACCTAGCAGGCACTTGGACTATCTAGGTTAACGAACGGGCACTTGAACTATGTAGGTTAACTAGCGGGCACTTGGACTGTCTAGGTAACCTAGCAGGCACTTGGACTATCTAGGTTAACGAACGGGCACTTGGACTATGTAGGTTACCTAGCGGGCACTTGGACTATGTAGGTTAACTAGCGGGCCCTTAGAATATATAGGTTAACTAGCGGGCACTTGGACTATCTAGGTTTCCTAGCCGGCACTCGGACTATGTACATACCCTAGCGCGCACTTGGACTATCTAGGTTACCTAGCGGGCACTTGGACTATGTACGTCCCCTAGTGGGCACTTGGACTATCTAGGTTAACTAACGGGCACTTGGACTATGTAGTTTCCCTAGCGGGCATTTGGATTATATAGGTTATCTAGTGGGCACTTGGACTATGTACTTCCCCTAGTGGGCACTTGGACTATCTAGGTTAACTAACGGGCACTTGGACTATGTAGGTTGCCTAGAGGGCACTTGGACTATGTAGGTTCCCTATCGGGCACTTGGACTATGTAGGATAACTAGCGGGCACTTGGACTGTCTAGGTAACCTAGCAGGCACTTGGACTATCTAGGTTAACGAACGGGCACTTGAACTATGTAGGTTAACTAGCGGGCACTTGGACTGTCTAGGTAACCTAGCAGGCACTTGGACTATCTAGGTTAACGAACGGGCACTTGGACTATGTAGGTTACCTAGCGGGCACTTGGACTATGTAGGTTAACTAGCGGGCCCTTAGAATATATAGGTTAACTAGCGGGCACTTGGACTATCTAGGTTTCCTAGCCGGCACTCGGACTATGTACATACCCTAGCGCGCACTTGGACTATCTAGGTTACCTAGCGGGCACTTGGACTATGTACGTCCCCTAGTGGGCACTTGGACTATCTAGGTTAACTAACGGGCACTTGGACTATGTAGTTTCCCTAGCGGGCATTTGGATTATATAGGTTATCTAGTGGGCACTTGGACTATGTAGGTTACCTAGCGGGCACTTGGACTATGTAGGTTAACTAGAAAGCACTTGGACTATCAAGGTTACCTAGCGGGCCCTTGGACAATGTACGTTATCAGCGGGCACTTGGACTTTCTAGGTTAGCGAACGCGCACTTGGACTATGTAGGTAACCTAGCAGGCACTTGGACTGTCTAGGTTACCTAGCGGGCACTTGGCCTATCTAGATTAACTAACGGGCACTTGGACTATGTAGGTTAACTAGCGGACACTTCGACTATCTAGGTTAGCTAACGGGCAATTGGACTATCTAGGTTACCTAGCGGGCACTTGGACTATGTAGGTTCCCTAGCGGGCACTTGGACTATTTAGATTACCTAGAAGGCACTTTGACTATCTAGGTTAACTAACGGGCACTTGGACTATGTAGGTTCCCTAGCGAGCACATGGACTATGTACGTCCCCTAGTGGACACTTGGACTATCTAGGTTAACTAGAGGGCCCTTGGACTATGTAGGTTAACTATCGGGCACTTGGATTATCTAGGTTAACTAGCGTGCACTTGGACGATCTAGATTAACTAGTGGGCACTTGGACTATCTAGGTAAACTAGCGGGCACTTGGACAATCTAGATTAACTAGCGGACCCTTGGACACTCTAGGTTAACTCACGGGCACATACATTATCTAAGTTAACTAGCGGGCACTTGGACTATCTAGATTAACTAGAGGGCCCTTGGACTATCTAGGTTTACTAGCGGGCACTTGGACTATCTAGGTTAACTAGCGGGCACTTGGACTATGTAGGTTACCTAGCGGGCACTTGGACTATGTAGGTTCACAAAAGGCATTTGGACTATCTAGGTTAACTAGCGGGCACTTGGACTATGTAGTTTTCCTAGAGGGCATTTGGATTATTTAGGTTACCTAGTGGGCACTTGGACTATGTAGGTTACCTAGCGGGCACTTGGACTATGTAGGTTAACTACAAGAACTTGGACTATCAAGGTTACCTAGCGGGCCCTTGGACTATGTAGGTTACCAGCGGGCACTTGGACTATCTAGGTTAACGAACGTGCACTTGGACTATGTAGGTAACCTTGCGGGCACTTGGACTGTCTAGGTTACCTAGTGGGCACATGGCCTATCTAGGTTAACGAATGGGCACTTGGACTATGTAGATTACCAGCGGTTACTTGGACTATGTAGGATCCCTATCGGACATTTGGACTACTTAGGTTACCTAGCGGTCACTTGGACTATCTAGGTTAACGAACGGGCACTTGGACTCTGTAGGTTAACTAGCGGACACTTCCAATATGTAGGTTAGCTAACGGGCAATTGGACTATCTAGGTTACCTAGCGGGCACTTGGACTATGTAGGTTCCCTAGCGGGCACTTGGACTATGTAGGTTCCTTATCAGGCATTGGACTATGTAGGTTAACTAGCAGGACCTTGGACTATCTAGGTTACCTAGCAGGCACTTGGACTATGTAGGTTAACTAGCGCGCACTTGGACAATCTAGGTTACCTAGCGGGCACTTGGACTATCTAGGTTACCTAGCGGGCACTTGGACTATGTACGTACCCTAGCGGGCACTTGGACTATCTAGGTTAACTAGAGGGCCCTTGGACTATGTAGGTTAACTAGCGGGCACTTGGATTAGCTAGGTTAACTAGCGGGCACTTGGACTATCTAGATTAACTAGCGGGGCCTTGGACTATCTAGGTTAACTAGCGGGCACTTGGACTATCTAGGTTGACTAGCGGGCACTTGGACCACCTAGATTAACTAGCGGGCCCTTGGACTATCTAGGTTTACTAGCGGGCACTTGGTTTATCTAGGTTAACTAGCGGGCACTTGGACAATGTAGTTTCCCTAGCGGGCATTTGGATTACTTAGGTTACCTAGTGGGCACTTGGACTATGTAGGTTACCTTGCGGGCACTTGGACTATGTAGGTTAACTAGAAGGCACTTGGATTATCAAGGTTACCTAGCGGGCTCTTGGACTATGTAGGTTACCACGGGCACTTGGACAATCTAGGTTAACGAATGTGCACTTGGACTATGTATGTAATTTAGCGGGCACTTGGACTGTCTAGGTTACCTCGCGGGCACTTGGCATATCTAGGTTAACGATCGGGCACTTGGACTATGTAGGTTAACTAGCGGACACTTCGACTATCTAGGTTAGCTAACGGGCATATGGAGTATGTAGGTTGCCTATCGAGCACTTGGACTATGTAGGTTCCCTAGCGGGCACTTGGACTATGTAGGTTCCCTATCGTGTACTTGGACTGTCTAGGTTAACTAGCTGGCAATTGGTCTGTCTAGGTTAACTAGCGGGCCCTTGGACTATGTACGTAACTTAGTGGGCACTTGGACTATCTAGGTTAACTAACGGGCACTAGGACTATCTAGGTTAACTAGCGGGCACTTGGACTATCTAGGTTACCTAGCAGGCACTTGGATTATGAAGGATGCCTAGCGGGCACTTGGACCATCTAGGTTAACTAGCGGGCACGAGGACTATGTAGGTTAACTAGCGGACACTTGCACTATCTAAGTTAACTAGCGGGCCCTGGCACTATGTAGGTTAACTAGCGGGCCCATGGATTATGTAGGTTTACTAGCAGGCACTTGGACTATCTAGGTTAACTAGCAGGCACTTGGACTATGTAGTTTCACTAGCGGGCATTTGGACTATTTAGGTTACCATCGGGAACTTGGACTATGTAGGTTACCTAGCGGGCACTTGGACTATGTACTTCCCCTAGTGGGCACTTGGACTATCTAGGTTAACTAACGGGCACTTGGACTATGTAGGTTTCCTAGAGGGCACTTGGACTATGTAGGTTCCCTATCGGGCACTTGGACTATGTAGGATAACTAGCGGGCACTTGGACTGTCTAGGTAACCTAGCAGGCACTTGGACTATCTAGGTTAACGAACGGGCACTTGAACTATGTAGGTTAACTAGCGGGCACTTGGACTGTCTAGGTAACCTAGCAGGCACTTGGACTATCTAGGTTAACGAACGGGCACTTGGACTATGTAGGTTACCTAGCGGGCACGTGGACTATGTAGGATCACTATCGGACTTTTTTACTACTTAGGTTAACTAGCGGGCACTTGTACTATCTAGGTAAACTAGCGGGCACTTGGAAAATCTAGATTAACTAGCGGACCCTTGGACACTCTAGGTTAACTCACGGGCACATACATTATCTAAGTTAACTAGCGGGCACTTGGACTATCTAGATTAACTAGAGGGCCCTTGGACTACCTAGGTTTACTAGCGGGCACTTGGACTATCTAGGTTAACTAGCGGGCACTTGGACTATGTAGGTTACCTAGCGGGCACTTGGACTATGTAGGTTCACAAAAGGCATTTGGACTATCTAGGTTAACTAGCGGGCACTTGGACTATGCAGTTTTCCTAGCGGGCATTTGGATTATTTAGGTTACCTAGTGGGCACTTAGACTATGTAGGTTACCTAGCGGGCACTTGGACTATGTAGGTTAACTAGAAGAACTTGGACTATCAAGGTTACCTAGCGGGCCCTTGGATTATGTAGGTTACCAGCGGGCACTTGGACTATCTTGGTTAACGAACGTGCACTTGGACTATGTAGGTAACCTAGCGGGCACTTGGATTGTCTAGGTTACCTAGTGGGCACATGGCCTATCTAGGTTAACGAATGGGCACTTGGACTATGTAGATTACCAGCGGTTACTTGGACTATGTAGGATCCCTATCGGACATTTGGACTACTTAGGTTACCTAGCGGTCACTTGCACTATCTAGGTTAACGAACGGGCACTTGGACTATGTAGGTTAACTAGCGGACACTTCCACTATGTGGGTTAGCTAACGGACAATTGGACTATCTAGGTTAACTAGCGGGCAATTGGACTATCTAGGTTTCCTAGCCGGCACTCAGACTATGTACATATCCTAGCGCGCACTTGGACTATCTAGGTTACCTAGCGGGCACTTGGACTATGTACGTCCCCTAGTGGGCACTTGGACTATCTAGGTTAACTAACGGGCACTTGGACTATGTAGTTTCCCTAGCGGGCATTTGGATTATATAGGTTATCTAGTGGGCACTTGGACTATGTAGGTTACCTAGCGGGCACTTGGACTATGTAGGTTAACTAGAAAGCACTTGGACTATCAAGGTTACCTAGCGGGCCCTTGGACAATGTAGGTTATCAGCGGGCACTTGGACTTTCTAGGTTAACGAACGCGCACTTGGACTATGTAGGTAACCTAGCAGGCACTTGGACTGTCTAGGTTACCTAGCGGGCACTTGGCCTATCTAGATTAACTAATGGGCACTTGGACTATGTTGGTTAACTAGCGGACACTTCGACTATCTAGGTTAGCTAACGGGCCATTGGACTATCTAGGTTACCTAGCGGGCACTTGGACTATGTAGGTTCCCTACCGGGCACTTGGACTATTTAGATTACCTAGAAGGCACTTTGACTATCTAGGTTAACTAACGGGCACTTGGACTATGTAGGTTCCCTAGCGAGCACTTGGACTATGTACGTCCCCTAGCGGGCATTTGGACTATCTAGGTTAACTAGGGGGCCCTTGGACTATGTAGGTTAACTATCGGGCACTTGGATTATCTAGGTTAACTAGCGGGCACTTGGACGATCTAGGTTAACTAGTGGGCACTTGGACTATCTAGGTAAACTAGCGGGCACTTGGACAATCTAGATTAACTAGCGGGCCCTTGGACACTCTAGGTTAACTCACGGGCACATGCATTATCTAAGTTAACTAGCGGGCACTTGGACTATCTAGATTAACTAGAGGGCCCTTGGACTATCTAGGTTTACTAGCGGGCACTTGGACTATCTAGGTTAACTAGCGGGCACTTGGACTATGTAGGTTACCTAGCAGGCACTTGGACTATGTAGGTTCACAAAAGGCATTTGGACTATCTAGGTTAACTAGCGGGCACTTGGACTATGTAGTTTTCCTACCGGGCATTTGGATTATTTAGGTTACCTAGTGGGCACTTGGACTATGTAGGTTACCTAGCGGGCACATGGACTATGTAGGTTAACTACAAGAACTTGGACTATCAAGGTTACCTAGCGGGCCCTTGGACTATGTAGGTTACCAGCGGGCACTTGGACTATCTAGGTTAACGAACGTGCACTTGGACTATGTAGGTAACCTTGCGGGCACTTGGACTGTCTAGGTTACCTAGTGGGCACATGGCCTATCTAGGTTAACGAATGGGCACTTGGACTATGTAGATTACCAGCGGTTACTTGGACTATGTAGGATCCCTATCGGACATTTGGACTACTTAGGTTACCTAGCGGTCACTTGGACTATCTAGGTTAACGAACGGGCACTTGGACTCTGTAGGTTAACTAGCGGACACTTCCACTATGTAGGTTAGCTAACGGGCAATTGGACTATCTAGATTACCTAGCGGGCACTTGGACTATGTAGGTTCCCTAGCGGGCACTTGGACTATGTAGGTTCCCTAGCGGGCACTTGGACTATGTAGGTTCCTTATCAGGCATTGGACTATGTAGGTTAACTAGCAGGACCTTGGACTATCTAGGTTACCTAGCAGGCACTTGGACTATGTAGGTTAACTAGCGCGCACTTGGACAATCTAGGTTACCTAGCGGGCACTTGGACTATCTAGGTTACCTAGCGGGCACTTGGACTATGTACGTACCCTAGCGGGCACTTGGACTATCTAGGTTAACTAGAGGGCCCTTGGACTATGTAGGTTAACTAGCGGGCACTTGGATTAGCTAGGTTAACTAGCGGGCACTTGGACTATCTAGATTAACTAGCGGGGCCTTGGACTATCTAGGTTAACTAGCGGGCACTTGGACTATCTAGGTTGACTAGCGGGCACTTGGACCACCTAGATTAACTAGCGGTCCCTTGGACTATCTAGGTTTACTAGCGGGCACTTGGTTTATCTAGGTTAACTAGCGGGCACTTGGACAATGTAGTTTCCCTAGCGGGCATTTGGATTACTTAGGTTACCTAGTGGGCACTTGGACTATGTAGGTTACCTTGCGGGCACTTGGACTATGTAGGTTAACTAGAAGGCACTTGGATTATCAAGGTTACCTAGCGGGCTCTTGGACTATGTAGGTTACCACGGGCACTTGGACAATCTAGGTTATCGAATGTGCACTTGGACTATGTATGTAATCTAGCTGGCACTTGGACTGTCTAGGTTACCTCGCGGGCACTTGGCATATCTAGGTTAACGATCGGGCACTTGGACTATGTAGGTTAACTAGCGGACACTTCGACTATCTAGGTTAGCTAACGGGCATATGGAGTATGTAGGTTGCCTATCGAGCACTTGGACTATGTAGGTTCCCTAGCGGGCACTTGGACTATGTAGGTTCCCTATCGTGTACTTGGACTGTCTAGGTTAACTAGCTGGCAATTGGTCTGTCTAGGTTAACTAGCGGGCCCTTGGACTATGTACGTAACTTAGTGGGCACTTGGACTATCTAGGTTAACTAACGGGCACTAGGACTATCTAGGTTAACTAGCGGGCACTTGGACTATCTAGGTTACCTAGCAGGCACTTGGATTATGAAGGATGCCTAGCGGGCACTTGGACCATCTAGGTTAACTAGCGGGCACGAGGACTATGTAGGTTAACTAGCGGACACTTGCACTATCTAAGTTAACTAGCGGGCCCTGGCACTATGTAGGTTAACTAGCGGGCCCATGGATTATGTAGGTTTACTAGCAGGCACTTGGACTATCTAGGTTAACTAGCAGGCACTTGGACTATGTAGTTTCACTAGCGGGCATTTGGACTATTTAGGTTACCATCGGGAACTTGGACTATGTAGGTTACCTAGCGGGCACTTGGACTATGTACTTCCCCTAGTGGGCACTTGGACTATCTAGGTTAACTAACGGGCACTTGGACTATGTAGGTTGCCTAGAGGGCACTTGGACTATGTAGGTTCCCTATCGGGCACTTGGACTATGTAGGATAACTAGCGGGCACTTGGACTGTCTAGGTAACCTAGCAGGCACTTGGACTATCTAGGTTAACGAACGGGCACTTGAACTATGTAGGTTAACTAGCGGGCACTTGGACTGTCTAGGTAACCTAGCAGGCACTTGGACTATCTAGGTTAACGAACGGGCACTTGGACTATGTAGGTTACCTAGCGGGCACTTGGACTATGTAGGTTAACTAGCGGGCCCTTAGAATATATAGGTTAACTAGCGGGAACTTGGACTATCTAGGTTTCCTAGCCGGCACTCGGACTATGTACATACCCTAGCGCGCACTTGGACTATCTAGGTTACCTAGCGGGCACTTGGACTATGTACGTCCCCTAGTGGGCACTTGGACTATCTAGGTTAACTAACGGGCACTTGGACTATGTAGTTTCCCTAGCGGGCATTTGGATTATATAGGTTATCTAGTGGGCACTTGGACTATGTAGGTTACCTAGCGGGCACTTGGACTATGTAGGTTAACTAGAAAGCACTTGGACTATCAAGGTTACCTAGCGGGCCCTTGGACAATGTACGTTATCAGCGGGCACTTGGACTTTCTAGGTTAGCGAAAGCGCACTTGGACTATGTAGGTAACCTAGCAGGCACTTGGACTGTCTAGGTTACCTAGCGGGCACTTGGCCTATCTAGATTAACTAACGGGCACTTGGACTATGTAGGTTAACTAGCGGACACTTCGACTATCTAGGTTAGCTAACGGGCAATTGGACTATCTAGGTTACCTAGCGGGCACTTGGACTATGTAGGTTCCCTAGCGGGCACTTGGACTATTTAGATTACCTAGAAGGCACTTTGACTATCTAGGTTAACTAACGGGCACTTGGACTATGTAGGTTCCCTAGCGAGCACATGGACTATGTACGTCCCCTAGTGGACACTTGGACTATCTAGGTTAACTAGAGGGCCCTTGGACTATGTAGGTTAACTATCGGGCACTTGGATTATCTAGGTTAACTAGCGTGCACTTGGACGATCTAGATTAACTAGTGGGCACTTGGACTATCTAGGTAAACTAGCGGGCACTTGGACAATCTAGATTAACTAGCGGACCCTTGGACACTCTAGGTTAACTCACGGGCACATACATTATCTAAGTTAACTAGCGGGCACTTGGACTATCTAGATTAACTAGAGGGCCCTTGGACTACCTAGGTTTACTAGCGGGCACTTGGACTATCTAGGTTAACTAGCGGGCACTTGGACTATGTAGGTTACCTAGCGGGCACTTGGACTATGTAGGTTCACAAAAGGCATTTGGACTATCTAGGTTAACTAGCGGGCACTTGGACTATGTAGTTTTCCTAGCGGGCATTTGGATTATTTAGGTTACCTAGTGGGCACTTGGACTATGTAGGTTACCTAGCGGGCACTTGGACTATGTAGGTTAACTAGAAGAACTTGGACTATCAAGGTTACCTAGCGGGCCCTTGGACTATGTAGGTTACCAGCGGGCACTTGGACTATCTAGGTTAACGAACGTGCACTTGGACTATGTAGGTAACCTAGCGGGCACTTGGATTGTCTAGGTTACCTAGTGGGCACATGGCCTATCTAGGTTAACGAATGGGCACTTGGACTATGTAGATTACCAGCGGTTACTTGGACTATGTAGGATCCCTATCGGACATTTGGACTACTTAGGTTACCTAGCGGTCACTTGGACTATCTAGGTTAACGAACGGGCACTTGGACTATGTAGGTTAACTAGCGGACACTTCCACTATGTAGGTTAGCTAACGGGCAATTGGACTATCTAGGTTAACTAGCGGGCAATTGGACTATCTAGGTTTCCTAGCCGGTACTCGGACTATGTACATACCCTAGCACGCACTTGGATTAGCTAGGTTAACTAGCGGGCACTTGGACTATCTAGATTAACTAGCGGGGCCTTGGACTATCTAGGTTAACTAGCGGGAACTTGGACTATCTAGGTTACCTAGCGGGCACTTGGACTATGTACGTACCCTAGCGGGCACTTGGACTATCTAGGTTAACTAGAGGGCCCTTGGACTATGTAGGTTAACTAGCGGGCACTTGGATTAGCTAGGTTAACTAGCGGGCACTTGGACTATCTAGATTAACTAGCGGGGCCTTGGACTATCTAGGTTAATTAGCGGGCACTTGGACTATCTAGGTTGACTAGCGGGCACTTGGACCACCTAGATTAACTAGCGGTCCCTTGGACTATCTAGGTTTACTAGCGGGCATTTGGTTTATCTAGGTTAACTAGCGGGCACTTGGACAATGTAGTTTCCCTAGCGGGCATTTGGATTACTTAGGTTACCTAGTGGGCACTTGGACTATGTAGGTTGCCTTGCGGGCACTTGGACTATTTAGGTTAACTAGAAGGCACTTGGATTATCAAGGTTACCTAGCGGGCTCTTGGACTATGTAGGTTACCACGGGCACTTGGACAATCTAGGTTAACGAATGTGCACTTGGACTATGTAGGTAATCTAGCGGGCACTTGGACTGTCTAGGTTACCTCGCGGGCACTTGGCATATCTAGGTTAACGATCGGGCACTTGGACTATGTAGGCTAACTAGCGGACACTTCGACTATCTAGGTTAGCTAACGGGCATATGGACTATGTAGGTTGCCTATCGAGCACTTGGACTATGTAGGTTCCCTAGCGGGCACTTGGACTATGTAGGTTCCCTATCGTGTACTTGGACTGTCTAGGTTAACTAGCTGGCAATTGGTCTGTCTAGGTTAACTAGCGGGCCCTTGGACTATGTACGTAACTTAGTGGGCACTTGGACTATCTAGGTTAACTAACGGGCACTAGGACTATCTAGGTTAACTAGCGGGCACTTGGACTATCTAGGTTACCTAGCAGGCACTTGTATTATGAAGGATGCCTAGCGGGCACTTCGACCATCTAGGTTAACTAGCGGGCACGAGGACTATGTAGGTTAACTAGCGGACACTTGCACTATCTAAGTTAACTAGCGGGCCCTGGCACTATGTAGGTTAACTAGCGGGCCCATGGATTATGTAGGTTTACTAGCAGGCACTTGGACTATCTAGGTTAACTAGCAGGCACTTGGAATATGTAGTTTCACTAGCGGGCATTTGGACTATTTAGGTTACCATCGGGAACTTGGACTATGTAGGTTACCTAGCGGGCACTTGGACTATGTACTTCCCCTAGTGGGCACTTGGACTATCTAGGTTAACTAACGGGCACTTGGACTATGTAGGTTGCCTAGAGGGCACTTGGACTATGTAGGTTCCCTATCGGGCACTTGGACTATGTAGGATAACTAGCGGGCACTTGGACTGTCTAGGTAACCTAGCAGGCACTTGGACTATCTAGGTTAACGAACGGGCACTTGAACTATGTAGGTTAACTAGCGGGCACTTGGACTGTCTAGGTAACCTAGCAGGCACTTGGACTATCTAGGTTAACGAACGGGCACTTGGACTATGTAGGTTACCTAGCGGGCACTTGGACTATGTAGGATCACTATCGGACATTTTTACTACTTAGGTTAACTAGCGGGCACTCGAACTATCTAGGTTAACTAGTGGGCACTTGGACTATCTAGGTCAACTAGCGGGCCCTTGTACTATGTAGGTTAACTAGCGGGCCCTTAGAATAGGTAGGTTAACTAGCGGGCACTTGGACTATCTAGGTTTCCTAGCCGGCACTCGGACTATGTACATACCCTAGCGCGCACTTGGACTATCTAGGTTACCTAGCGGGCACTTGGACTATGTACGTCCCCTAGTGGGCACTTGGACTATCTAGGTTAACTAACGGGCACTTGGACTATATAGTTTCTCTAGCGGGCATTTGGATTATATAGGTTATCTAGTGGGCACTTGGACTATGTAGGTTACCTAGCGGGCACTTGGACTATGTAGGTTAACTAGAAAGCACTTGGACTATCAAGGTTACCTAGCGGGCCCTTGGACAATGTACGTTATCAGCGGGCACTTGGACTTTCTAGGTTAGCGAACGCGCACTTGGACTATGTAGGTAACCTAGCAGGCACTTGGACTGTCTAGGTTACCTAGCGGGCACTTGGCCTATCTAGATTAACTAACGGGCACTTGGACTATGTAGGTTAACTAGCGGACACTTCGACTATCTAGGTTAGCTAACGGGCAATTGGACTATCTAGGTTACCTAGCGGGCACTTGGACTATGTAGGTTCCCTAGCGGGCACTTGGACTATTTAGATTACCTAGAAGGCACTTTGCCTATCTAGGTTAACTAACGGGCACTTGGACTATGTAGGTTCCCTAGCGAGCACATGGACTATGTACGTCCCCTAGTGGACACTTGGACTATCTAGGTTAACTAGAGGGCCCTTGGACTATGTAGGTTAACTATCGGGCACTTGGATTATCTAGGTTAACTAGCGTGCACTTGGACGATCTAGATTAACTAGTGGGCACTTGGACTATCTAGGTAAACTAGCGGGCACTTGGACAATCTAGATTAACTAGCGGACCCTTGGACACTCTAGGTTAACTCACGGGCACATACATTATCTAAGTTAACTAGCGGGCACTTGGACTATCTAGATTAACTAGAGGGCCCTTGGACTACCTAGGTTTACTAGCGGGCACTTGGACTATCTAGGTTAACTAGCGGGCACTTGGACTATGTAGGTTACCTAGCGGGCACTTGGACTATGTAGGTTCACAAAAGGCATTTGGACTATCTAGGTTAACTAGCGGGCACTTGGACTATGTAGTTTTCCTAGAGGGCATTTGGATTATTTAGGTTACCTAGTGGGCACTTGGACTCTGTAGGTTACCTAGCGGGCACTTGGACTATGTAGGTTAACTACAAGAACTTGGACTATCAAGGTTACCTAGCGGGCCCTTGGACTATGTAGGTTACCAGCGGGCACTTGGACTATCTAGGTTAACGAACGTGCACTTGGACTATGTAGGTAACCTTGCGGGCACTTGGACTGTCTAGGTTACCTAGTGGGCACATGGCCTATCTAGGTTAACGAATGGGCACTTGGACTATGTAGATTACCAGCGGTTACTTGGACTATGTAGGATCCCTATCGGACATTTGGACTACTTAGGTTACCTAGCGGTCACTTGGACTATCTAGGTTAACGAACGGGCACTTGGACTATGTAGGTTAACTAGCGGACACTTCCACTATGTAGGTTAGCTAACGGGCAATTGGACTATCTAGGTTACCTAGCGGGCACTTGGACTATGTAGGTTCCCTAGCGGGCACTTGGACTATCTAGGTTACCTAGCAGGC